>NW_022754486.1:261-949 GCF_011630105.1 Anneissia japonica | reverse complement strand
GACAGGGAATTCCCTCTTATACAAAGTGATCTGCACTGACGCTTAATATCAAGCTCATCATTAAACGTAAAATGATTTCTGCGATCAAATGCCATGCTAGCATCTGAAAAACATGTACACTAGGCTGCAATTTCGCATATAATAATCAACAATTTGTTGAAAAACAAAAATACATATGTATCTGTGGAGTTACCTGATTCTATAACAAACTGTTGATCACCAGAGGAAAGTTGCCTGATACTGTACTTCTATAAACAAGTTTAAATATCTGAGATACAACAGTGGCTAAAGTAATAGGACAATAATTACATTGTAACTGATATCTTTAACTTAATTAAAAGTACAAGAACCTTATGTCATTTCGGGAGTAAAATGACTATGCCATAGCATTAAGCTAAAAGCATAAACTAAAAAGTGTAAACCCTCGCACTAAAAAATTGAAGGTGCTCAGTGTAGACATTGTCAAAGCTTGTTGATTTACCTAGTGATTAATGTAATTTTTTACAGTTTCATGATAGGACAACATATTAAAAATTTCTTTCAACGAACTTGGAACGTTTAAGAGTGCCACCGTTAAATTTTTTCACCTTTTCCCAGAACTTTAGGTAATTGTCATTAGCCAAAGATTTAGCCATAGAGTCACAACACAACAGAGTTCTTTATCATGTTTACATTGTCTAAAAGCCAT
>NW_022754486.1:0-206 GCF_011630105.1 Anneissia japonica | reverse complement strand
GCATTAATCCATTGAATAATGCAGTTGATGGTTAATACAGCAGTTGCTTGATGTAACATGTGGGTGGTTATCTGGAGCATCCATTGAATAATGCAGTTGTTGGTTAGCCGAGGCATATATTGCAGTTGTTGGCTAGATAAGGCATTTTCAATGGAAAATGCAATTGTTGGTTATCTTCAGCATCCGTTTAATAATGGAAACTGGTT
>NW_022754485.1:0-683 GCF_011630105.1 Anneissia japonica | reverse complement strand
AACATTTATTTCCTTATAACAGTCATTTATACATAATTAGGTATCACATATTTAAAGAAATTTGTGATAAAAGATTTGAGTAAATACTTTATTATGTGCAGCATTTACATCCCACTATCTTTGCAATAATGGATGATATCATCATAAGAGTGTTATGATTATTGTAGATTTGTGATATATGAATGAACTGAAAACAGATTTTCGTATAGATAGTATTAAGATCAGATATAAAGTAAAGCACAAAGTATGTGATGTATATTAAATACTTTTAATGTGCTCATGAATATGCAATAATCACTTCTAATTAGGTTGCATTTAAATTTTTTCAGGTACATAGGGGATGAAAGATGTTCATTATTGCCTGTTGCTATGCCTCTTAGAATTCTAGAGGTTTTTACAGATGTGAACATTTATCTGAAAGAAGTTGGTCAGACTGCTCATCAGATGAAACTCTTAATTTGTCAAATATTTCGTTTTCTAATCCAGAATGGTAATTATTTGTGTACCACTCTTATGTGTATATGATCTCTATTCGTTCTTATACAGTAGTTCAAATGATGATTAATTATAAAATGAAAATGCTTTTTTGTTTTTTTTGAGATTACTTGTAATCATTTTACTACAAACTACAATACTGTGCTACTTTGAACAGAATGGAACTTATAATAAATATTAAATTTTTT
>NW_022754484.1:0-861 GCF_011630105.1 Anneissia japonica | reverse complement strand
CGATCCAACCGTCGAACAGAACGGGGCGGATTTCGCAATCCACGCCGTTCCTCCGGAAATCGAACTGCACCGGATCCGAGACGGGTTCCCCATCCGCGGGTTTCCAAGGCTCGAGCATCGACATGACCAGCGCGTTCAATCCCAAGTAATCCTTCATGGGCAAAAAATAACGATCTTCAAAATTCATCGTGAATGCCTCTGCAGTTTCCTCCACGAATAGCTCCTCCGGTATGTGTGTGTCGGACGAGCTTGTTGGGGTGCTATCGCGAACGAAGTCTATCGACCTTTCGAAGCCAGGCACGCGCAGTCTGGTTTCGCTAGGTTCGAAGGTCGAAATCGGTGTCAACTTACAGCCTAGATTTTACAAGTTTTTCTAAGTCCAGAAAACTCGAAATTTTTTCTAAGTCCAGAAAAGTCGAAAATTTGTCTAAGTCCAGAAAAGTCGAAAATTTTTCTAAGTCCAGAATTGTCGAAATTTTATCTAAGTCCAGAAAAGTCGAATATTTTTCTAAGTCCAGAAATCTCTAGCGTTAAAAAAAATTATGTTTGCTGTTATCGGTTAAGCGATCGGAGACCGACGAACGGAGTCCGATCGCCGTAGCAGGGTCACCACGAGCAGGTTAACAGCATCGACCCCACCCCCACACCCAACCGCTGCCTTCGGATGGACCGAGAAGGACGACTTCCTCGCACGGATGCGAACGCCGGTTCGAAAGTCCCAACGACGAAACTTGTGCACTGAATCGTCTTCGAGACTTTCGGATCGGCGTTCGCACCCGACCGAAAAGGCCGAACCCACCCGTGCGGATGGGACCGTCGAACCGTCCGCACGAAGAACGAGACCTGCACACTGAATCGTTC
>NW_022754483.1:0-667 GCF_011630105.1 Anneissia japonica | reverse complement strand
CACTGATGAGGATATTACCCATAGGCATTCCTCCAATTTCAGGCTGGCTCCTCCACTCCCGCCAAACTTGGCAAGTCAGACATTTGATATTTACAATCAACATGCTTCCGCAAAGTCTATAAAAAACATTAACATTTTTGGAAAAACATGACAAACAAATAGATAATAGCAATAAAATTTGGTTATGAAATACAATATATTTTGGCTGTTTATAGTCTTCAGTGGACTCGTTCATCTCACATCCTCCTTCTCTTTCACTATCACTAGATTTACACTCTGGTATGTAATCGGAATCATTGTCATCGCATTCTTCAGGTGACTCGCATTCACTGTCACTCACATACCTCACTGTTTTAACCTTTTTTGGTAATTTTATTTTTTTATGACTAGTAATACGTGAAATTCTTCGCCGTCTACGTCGCTTCCTTGGTTTCAAGGTCTGGGTGCCCCTTGATATCATGACAGGCTTTTCTGTTGGAATTGCAGACATACTATCATCAGCGACAGAATGTGTACTGTCACCATCACTGGAAGTTGGATTATCACCAATTAGTTCTACCACTGTCCTGGCCCTTTCTCTTTTTGCAAATGCTGCCCTATATAAAAAAAAGGAAATAAATTTAATAACAATAAACAATATAGAAAAATGGATACCTTGTTCGAAGCA
>NW_022754482.1:0-769 GCF_011630105.1 Anneissia japonica | reverse complement strand
TATTGTGTATATACATTGGAATGACAATAAAGGTGGGAAACACCCACAAAAGACAAAAAAAAAATTATCTACATAAACTTAATTCATGGTGCAATACTTGGCATATGAAACTTAGTTTAAGTAAGGGAGCCTCGCAAAATAAAGCAACGCGTATACGAGTGGACCACGCGATGCGATTAAAGCAGTTTAATCCCATAGTTGGCCACGCGTTGGGATTATTTTCCTGGGCTACTCCACTTCGTCGTGGGGAATTGATATCAGGCTTAGTGTAAAAACCCAATTAACACAAACAAAAACGTCTCGTATAAAAATAAACCCTATTGGAAGTAACGCAAGCTCACGTTATATTTCTGAGAATTTTATATTTCTGAGTATTACATTAATAATTTATCGAGATTATCGTCACCGTTACGATCAAAACCAACAGACAGCAAAAATATAAAACTAGGAGAGGCCTAGGACATAGATATTATACCTCCATTGATAGGGCCTATGCTTACTCAGAAAAATTACGGAGTAACATTAAAAATCGATAACAGGCAATTTGTATGAATTTTTGTTAGGCCTAATTATATATTTTTACAGTCAGTCTTTAAAATTATCATTTCTTATATCGTTTTAGTAATAATTAAGATTATTAAATAAAACTGTCTAGGACGACAGACAGATATCGGTCTACTACAGTAGGCCTACATTCAATCATAAACTTAGGGTACACTTCCTTTGTTAGCGAAATACAAAAAATAAATATTGAACTTCATATAACGTA
>NW_022754481.1:0-634 GCF_011630105.1 Anneissia japonica | reverse complement strand
TACTTCCTGTATCTCTCGACGGCGAACGTCTCGTAGAAAAGGAACGAGAAGGCGGCGCACGCGATTATAGTCAGACTGGCTCTCCTCGCGAACTTGGATCTCACCAACCACACGGTGGACGCGGACGCCACCCGTTGGATGGAACGCAAGCGTCTCAGACTCATGTTGCCCGAAATATCACGTCTCCTTCGAAGACTGTAAATACTTCTCTGACCATGCCGTCTTGCGTCGCGTGCTCGAACGTCGTGTGCCCGAACCTGAAGAGTGGCAACGGAGGGAAGCTTCGGTCGGACGGCACGCTCGTCGTCGTCGTCGTGCGGAACACCGATCCGCCTGCGAAGTTGCCGTCCTCGTCGTAGCACCTGACGTACGCGTAATCTCCGACGTCGTTCAACGTGCATTTTCCTTCCGAACACAAGACCGAAGCGAGCATCGAAAAATCGTCCGTGGCGTGCATGCTGCACGTCGCCGATCCAGGTAGAACCGTGAGCACGGCGATCACCTTTCCTTCCGACACAGTAGGCTTCGAAACCGTCCCGGTGCCCAAGAATTCGACATTGTCGACTGCTAGGTCGGGCGTGAAAGCGCACAGCATCGCCAGAAATGTCGCCGACGCGATCGCAACGAAGGACAG
>NW_022754480.1:0-1458 GCF_011630105.1 Anneissia japonica | reverse complement strand
GCCTCTATATATACATATATATATATAGATATATATATATATATGTGTGTGTTTGTGTGTGTGTTTGTATAAGGATATATATTGTTTTGAAATTGCTCTGATAACAATAAAGTTAATTTTACATTTTACATTTTTTAACATTTTACCGGCAAAATAGCAGCCATCTTGGAATTTTTTGTGATGACGTCATTATTCCGATTAAATTTTTTAACGAGAGTGAGGAGTAACTATTTAGCCAAGTTCTTGTTACATTTTATATACATAGCATATGTAAAAGTGACTAAAAACATACATTTATTTCCCCTACCCCCATCCTAATTAGCCCAAACTAGGATATTTTATGTCAAAATTTTAAAGTGCTATAAAAAAAATTGCCCAAACTCTAAGAATGGGGACTTTTTTTCTGAGACACTATATGATATACTGATTCAGAAAAACCAAAAATAAATTTTCCTTTACTTTTTTCCCGCTAATTTCCTACTACACCCAGGCTATTAAATGAGAACATATAGTTAATGATGTGTTTGCTTTGACTATGACTATGTTCTCCAGCCCTTCCTCAGTCTGGTATGCAAATATAACGTTTTCTCTTCAGTCAAACAAATTAATGTATAAAACAGTAGTAAAATATAGTCGGAAACACCAAAGTAACTTTCAAAATATTGTACTTTATTTAATATTTTTCCACACGAACTTCAAATACTTTCACAAGCAGATGAGAGTTTGGTAATGATGAGGAAACATCCAGCTTGATATACCTTAAAATCATATATCCAACTGTTAGTGACCTAGGCACTCTCTGTGATGAGGTATTAGCACCCACATTATAATCAGGGGTAGATGCAGAATTTGAAAGAGAGTGGTTCAAACTGGAAAATGTATGATTCCTAGGCCGGATATGAGCTTTCCCGACTTCTGAACCGGTTTTTTTTTTAATGACCTTTAAGTTCTTGAAAATTCAAGGTTTATTTTTTTTTTCTCTCTTGAAAAGATCAGTTATTTTATCTCATTATTCAGGCCTCTATATAGAGAGTAAACAAAATATCAAAGACATAGTGAGTGGATATCCCGCACGATTAAAAATTGTAACGGTACTGGGTTTGGTCTACAGGAGTTCGTACTTCGTACAGGTCGTTACATTCATAGAAAAAGCCTTTTGATGGAGAAAGTGTACCTTTTTAGCAAGGTTTGCCTAGTTCGAAACTAACAATATAAAATTGATTAGAATATTGAATAAGTTATTCTTATTAATGAATAGATGGATTACTACTATGTCCATTTTTATTGATCTAATCTACGTAAATTTACTTTCAGAGTTTATATTTCATTAAAATTGTTTAGATATTTATTTGAAAAATATATTATATGAAATAATGTAATCGTTAAAGTTTAATAATATTTGATATTTGAATAAAGACTTAGACGAAGCGATTGCTGAGACAGATTTGGCTTGGCGTA
>NW_022754479.1:0-1539 GCF_011630105.1 Anneissia japonica | reverse complement strand
TATAAACAGATAATATAAAAATTCGGCTTTATTATTCTAATTAGGGACTAAAAAGCGGATATAGGCTATGCTAGGTAGGTAGACTATGGAAATCCCGGGTCCAAAAAGTGGTCTTAAGTAATTAGAGTTAGACCTGTATTAATATTATTAAATTTCCTTTACCTAAAGAGCTCCATTTTCACGTCATTCATAAATAACTAACTGCATACAATACTAGCGTTATTATACCAACGAGTAATATTTAGTACCTTTTTTCATTATTTTAGGCTAATCTAATTATTTATTTATTTTTCTTCAATATCTTTGCTACGCAAGTCAATAGGCCTAGGCTAATTCATATGTCAAGTTTAAAAAACAAAATGTTAATATATATTTATAATATATATAGCTAATTTTTTGTTTAATGTCAGTGCAATATTTTACCTTTCTCTATCCTTTGGAAATCGATATAAATTATGACCCTGTTTGTATGATGTGTTGCAATTTACTGCGCAGCAACGCCCTCCAATACCGTACGTCGCCATAGCGCATCGCGGTGTACAATTTTTTAATTGAGAATTGATAATAAAATACGCGACGACATGGTAACGAAGTGTATTCCCACCATGCATTTCGGTGGAACACTTTTTTTTTGTGTGGAGAACTCTCTATCTTGTATTTCTAGTATCTTTGATTTTAATCAATAAGAATATTTACAATACTGCCCTCTATACCTAAGTACCGTGAAATTCTCTGCAGAGTCCATTAAGGACAGAGTAAATCTCGTAAAGAATTAAGAGATAGTATAGAAGTGCGTCGGAAGTTAGGTAGATACCATCACATAGGCCACGGAGGAATAAATACAATAAATAATAAGCCTGTTTCATTCCGCCACATATAGTCCTACATTTTTATGCATATCAATTTTAAAATTATGTACATTTTTTAATGTAATTTTTTATCTAAATTCAAATAAAATAAGGATATTGAGAGGTAGTGGGAAAGTCAAATTCCCTCACCTCATCCTCACGGCATTACCGCTGACAAACTACATATATCGTACTTTTCAGCAAAATTAACATTGTCAATTCGCATAAAAAAAATCAGTGAAATATTTTGATGGGGAGTAATGCAGCTTGTGGTCTCGAAAGTTAAAGGGTCTCAGAATTAGAGGGTTCCCGTCAACGCCAGGTGGGTGGGGGGAAATTCAGGGTGAACAGTACCTCCGTCAGGGCACCCTTGACACACCCCGATGGGGAAGAAGCCAATCATTATGTCGGAGAACACAGGCCTACTTCATTTTGAATATATGGGTATGTGATGATGATGAATTTTACTATATAAGAGTGTAATTTTCAGTCATTTAGAGAATACTATTTCCTCAAATTTTCACACCTCAGTCTGAGGAGGGTGTGGTCTTACGGAATGTTCCTCCATCCGCCCAACATTTCAAAACAAATCTACGTCCCCGTCTATGCCCTTGATCTAGGTCGGTAGTCCTACCATGCATATTCTTGAAATTGGACTGGCTCTAACCATGGTAGACTTTTGACCTACCGT
>NW_022754478.1:0-842 GCF_011630105.1 Anneissia japonica | reverse complement strand
CTGAGCATCTTACATTAGATGGATTTGTGCGCTATATAAAACTACACTATTATTATTATTATTATAAATAAAAAACCCACAGTTGCTAAATACAACGGGTTCAGCCGAGGGGGCGTGACTTGTATATGGTGACTAATTATGCCGGCTACCAAAAAACAGGTCCAGGGTGTGACCAATGTAAATTTAGCAAGGCGAGCAGGCTCAGGCCATGGAAGAAATATTAATCATGCTAAGGCTTAGCTTAGTTTTCTCTTGTGATGCTGCTACGGGCAGGTGAGGGACGATCGAGTCCATTTAGACGATTGGCCTAAGTAGTATGGACGTTCGTAGGTCTAGGCTCCCTAAGCCTAGGAAAGGTCGGACCAGGAGGTCTTTTCAGTAGTCTGGGGCGTAGTCGTCCTAGATTGTGCGTCCAGCAACCCGCAGCAGTCCGTCTAGGCCTATGCCACATATACGTGAAGTTATGCCTATGCAGAATCTCTTGTAAGACCCTCGCCTAGGCTACTGAAGAATTTGCAATGAAAAAGCGCATAATACGTAACATGCATACAATACTAATATACACGACATTGGAAAGTTAATATATTCACTTAAATTTCTTCTTACCGAGTCACTACGTAGCTTGTGTGTATGATGTAGCTTACGTAGTGTGGTAGAAGGAAGGTATGGTGGGTACCTGTCATAGGCCGCGTCGTGAGCGCTCCTTCTGTGGCCGGACAGGGGACTAGAGATGGACCAGTACACCGGGGTAACCCCCTACTCTTCTCGAATGATGTGCTGTGTTCTTTAAAGTGTACACGAGCCAATTGTGTACACTGGGCCATGGCCGGCGGAACCGGGGG
>NW_022754477.1:0-719 GCF_011630105.1 Anneissia japonica | reverse complement strand
TAATAATAATAATAACGATTTGTAAAGCGCAAACGTCACCACCAAAATTGGTGCTCAAGGTGCAGTGTCTAAAAAAGAACAACAGCATAGAACAAACAAGAATCATAGACATCACAAGCGAAGAGAAATCAATATGAAATACATATTTTTTTTCAGTTTGTAATTTTGTCATCATTAAAAATTAAGTTAGGTTTAGTACAACTTTAATTAATCTCGAACCAAACAAGAAATCATTATTTTATTACCTTACCTTCTCATTTTTACCATATTTATACCATCTTTTATTTTGTTGTCTTAAATTCTTTTTCAGATATGTCCTTGTCTCTTCATTCTCTTTCTTATGTTTTATCTTCCTTCATTTTTTTAATCATTTTTATGTCCCTTTATTTTTCCTTTCATTATCTTTCTAATGTTTCCAATTTCTTTACTTCCCTTTCTCTTTCTTATGTCTCCTTATCTTTTCCTTTTTCATATCTTTCTTATGTTTCCCTGTCTTTTCGCTTTTTTTTCTTTGTCATGTTACCTTTTTATCCTCTCTTATGTTTCCTTTTCTAACATTTTATTTCTTTTATTTCCTTATCATTTCTTTTATTTCCATTATTACGACCCCTCATCCCTTGAATTACATTTGTTATCACTTTTATCATTCCTGTTCCTTATGTTTCCTCATATATATATATATATATATATATATATATATATAATAAAGAACAGAGGCG
>NW_022754476.1:0-507 GCF_011630105.1 Anneissia japonica | reverse complement strand
GCAACACAACAGATCGTATCTTCTGCATAGTCAACGCCTATTTTTAATCTAGTATATTATGGCCTTAACGGCCCCAATAAGACATGTTTCGGCAGTCTACTACCATCGTCAGCTATCGTATTACACGCAGAAAATCATTAGTTATGTCAATTCAGTTCAATGTAAATGTAAAAGTACACTGGAAAGCACTGAAGAAAATGTGCCAACATATGGTAATTTGAAATAAAAAGTGATCGGTGTATTTTCTTCAGTGTTTTCTAGTGTACCTTTACATTTACATTGAACTTAATTGACATAACTAGTGATTGCCTGCGTGCAATACGATAACTGACGAAGGTAGTAGTCTAGTAGACTGCCGAAACATGTCTTATTGGGCCCGTTAATGCCATAATATACTGAATTAAATATAGGCTTTGCCTATGATAAAGATACGATCGGTTGTGTTGTTTTTGAAAATTATTAGCTGTCTGCTGTTAAATCGTTACTTTGGCAATATATATGTATATA
>NW_022754475.1:0-666 GCF_011630105.1 Anneissia japonica | reverse complement strand
CGGATAAGGACTATAAACCGTAGGCCCAGTGTACACAAATGCTCATGTGCACTTTAAAGAACCCATTACATCCTTTGAGAGGAGTACGGGGTTACACCGTTGTACTGGTTCACCCGGCCCCTGTCGTGGACTGTTTTATGTGAACTGGGCCCTCTGGGAGAACAGTAATTTGTTACTGAAGAGGAAACCCAGTATAAAGAACAAATGAATAAATAAAAAAAATAAATAAAATTATTATTATTATTATTAATATTATTATTATTGATAGTTTTATTATTAATAGTTTTATTATTACTAATATAATTATTATTATTATTATCAATATTGTATCCTTGTATAATTTTCTTTTTTCTCTATTTTTTGTTACTTTGGAAAACTTTTGGTGGAGACCAGGCCAGCTAGGCTCGCCCTTAAATCCACCACTGTTAAAAAAAAATAAAAAAAATTTAGTTTTAATAAAAAAACACACGTGTTTTACAACCATAATTAATGCATAGAGTAATCTATGTACAAAAATAAATGAAAATGAATGAATGAAAATATGAATATATAAATAAATGAATAAAAATGAATGATTAAAAATGAATGAATAAATAAAATTGAATGAATAAATGAATGAATGAATGAATGAATGAAAGAATGCATGAATAAATTAATAGATGAATG
>NW_022754474.1:0-621 GCF_011630105.1 Anneissia japonica | reverse complement strand
TATTTTACAAAATAATCATGTAAACAAATATCCTTGGCAAAGAGTCGGCTTGGCAAGAAAGCAAAAAGAGAATCTATTTCGATAAGGAAGAAAGAAAAACAACATGAACAGAAATGAAGGGTCATACGAACTTTTATCCAAAATAGAAATAAGCTAGTGGTAGAACACTCGTAAAATCTCAACAAGAGCTAAACGTCACCCTTCTTACATGTATTTCACCTTTTTGTCTACAAAAGACCTTTTTTGGCATTTTGTGACATCTCGGGCGCCAAACATCATCGGACTGGTGACGACACAACCTTCAAACTGTAGATTTCTGCTTTAAGTCAGTTGAAAGATTGCCGATCGCGATTGTCAAGGACGAAGATATTGCGAGTAATGCACCCTAGAATTATGCCTAGGCCATATGTATGGTAATTGATATTGGTAATGAACCCTAGAATTATGTCAAGGTAATATATATGGTAAGTGATATTGGTAATGAGCCCTAGAATTATGCCTAGGCCATATATATGGTAAGTGATATTGGTAATGAGCCCTAGAATTATGTCTAGGTCATATATATGGTAAGTGATACTGGACCCTAATTTTCTAAAATTCCTGTGCTTGGGCAACAAAAAA
>NW_022754473.1:0-583 GCF_011630105.1 Anneissia japonica | reverse complement strand
ATATTGAATTTCATAATTTATAACCGACACAATTACACTAATAAAAATGCCTAAAAAATAAAATTAATTAAATAAAAATAGAACTAAAAAATAGGCCTATATTTGATTGTTGCAAAGATATGAGAGCGCATTTTCGGGAATCTACAAAAGAAACAAAATTTTCTGAGCAAGGACGTCTGGACACCGAACGGCACCCCCTCCTGTTTTAACGTTTCATTTCGAGTCTTTTTCCGTGAGTTTCCGTTTTATAGCTAGGCCTAGTATGCTGATAATATAATTGGCCCGCCGGTGGAGCGACAATTTTTCTCGTACGTCGTCGACTCAGGGCCTTGCTAGAACTACGCCTAAGCCTAGTTTACCATACATAACGAACTAGTAGCAGTCTGGCTTAATTATAAACTACTGCTTTAGGCCAAAATGTGATTTATACAGAATCTCAGAATATTCAGCACTTCAATGATGGCTTTCCACGGAGAGCCTATTCATGAGATAGACTAGGCCTATACTTAGGTTAGGTAGTGTTACAAGTTAGTTAGGATCCGATATAAAGGATCAGGTATCAATCATCCACCACTATGTACTT
>NW_022754472.1:0-1262 GCF_011630105.1 Anneissia japonica | reverse complement strand
TATTATCAAAATCTTTATGTAATTTAGGTAGTCCATGGGCTCTAGCAGGCATGGTTGATACTGGATAGACCAGGCTATAACTGAGATAGGTGCCACTTGGAGAGGTAGAAATTCTCATATGGTTTTTCTAGACCAGTTTTTTATGGGGAATCAGAATATGTGAGGTAAAAGGGGTGTAACCTGAGAACTTTCGCATGAGGGCGCTTTTTCAAAATGGCCGCCAAAATCCAATAAACTACATATATATGGGTAAAATAAGCACAGAAGAGGTAGGTTTGAATATGTAATAATAGGAGTAAAGTATAACTAGCTAAAGTTATTAATGTGAAGATTCCCGGAGGCAATTGAGGGCGCTTTTTAAAATGGCCGCCAAAATTAAATAACAACTTAACAGCAGCTTCAATACCCTAGATTAATTTGTTTATTATCTGTGTGGTCCTCTGGAATACATTGTGTAGTACCTGTCTCTTATACACATCTAGATGTGTATAAGAACCCAAAATAACATATTTTAGGGGTGTAAGCTAACTCACTTTTGAAAATGTAAGTAAAAATGCCCCCTTATATTAGCCCTTTTCTGTTTTGAAGAATGGAAAATATCACCAGAATCTTTAAAAAATTACAGCTTCCTTACAAATATCCGGTTGTTTCCATTATTTCTGTGTGCTATACAAGGTATTTCAGGCAACTACCATAATTTTCATGTATGAAGAAGGCATAAATTCATTTACTACATATTTGTCCTGTAGTGTTTAACTGTGTAGCCCTATGTTGCGCAATAATCTTCAGGTATTGCTTTTATCACTGCAATCTGAAAGTCTTCGAATTTCTGCTAACATGGTGGCAACCATGATGTCAGTGATCTTGTCTCTGCAAAACGTTCTATTGAACATGTTACTTGCTTGATTTACACTTTTCTCCTTAACTCCAAGCAGCAGTGAGACATACTCTTGTTCTTCAGACAACTTTTGTGACAGAACATCCAAAACTCCGAAGTTGCTGAAAGTTTCAACAAACTCAGTTTATGATTAGAGAAGCTACGTTTTCCTTTACGAAAGAAAGCCGGGGTGTAATTGTCTGTAATACCGATTTCTCGAGAAAAAGAATGGATTATTGCTATGTCTTGGTTGTTATTCGTTAAAGCATGCTTTGCATACAGAAGACTTTCGTGTCAGCTTCTTCTTGGTGGTTCTACGGCAGATTGTAGAACCCCAGGTTGCTGACTGCCAGATTTTCGATTTCTCTTTGCCAAAACACAGTTT
>NW_022754471.1:544-855 GCF_011630105.1 Anneissia japonica | reverse complement strand
GCTGTGCTTGTTGATCTTGAGCCAGGTACCATGGACTCTGTCAGATCTGGCCCATTTGGACAAACCTTCAGACCAGACAACTTTGTCTTTGGACAGAGTGGAGCTGGAAACAACTGGGCTAAGGGTCATTACACAGAAGGTGCTGAGCTTGTAGACTCTGTCCTTGATGTTGTCCGCAAAGAGGCAGAGAGCTGCGACTGTTTACAGGGTTTCCAACTTACACATTCCCTTGGTGGTGGTACCGGCTCTGGTATGGGAACGCTCCTCATTAGCAAAATCCGTGAAGAATACCCAGACAGAATTATGAACAC
>NW_022754471.1:0-492 GCF_011630105.1 Anneissia japonica | reverse complement strand
GTACATCAGCTTGTTGAAAACACAGATGAAACATACTGTATTGACAATGAAGCCCTTTATGATATCTGTTTCCGTACATTAAAGCTAACCACACCAACATACGGTGACTTGAACCATCTTGTATCTGCTACCATGAGCGGCGTCACCACTTGTTTCAGGTTCCCTGGTCAACTGAATGCCGATTTGCGAAAATTGGCTGTCAACATGGTTCCATTCCCACGTCTGCATTTCTTCATGCCTGGTTTCGCACCATTGACCAGCCGTGGTAGCCAGCAATACCGTGCGCTCACCGTTCCAGAGTTGACACAGCAGATGTTCGATGCCAAGAACATGATGGCTGCTTGCGACCCTCGTCACGGCCGATACCTCACAGTCGCTGCCATCTTCCGTGGACGTATGTCCATGAAGGAGGTTGATGAGCAGATGTTCAACGTTCAAAACAAGAACAGCAGCTATTTCGTCGAATGGATCCCCAACAACGTAAAGACCGCC
>NW_022754470.1:0-2171 GCF_011630105.1 Anneissia japonica | reverse complement strand
CCCTCCACCTTTCAAAACAGAACTGTGCCCTTCCCTGGGTATGACATTAAACTCCATCGAGTCGGCTCCTGATGTATGTCTTAGTTTTTAGGATGTGATCTGGTTTTTCATGTCCATTTTTTCGTGATTAGGCCTATGACTATTCTGGATAAAGAATGTTTTGAGCAGAGGTGGATTCAAGGCCCCCCCCCCCACCTTCATTTCGTGTATGCAATACCTCCAAAATCGGAGTTTTGGCGGCGGGCGCAAACACTCCAAAAATGATGCAACTACATACATAGAGGTAGGTAAATGAGAACGTGTATGGAAAGCTCCACGCCCAATACCGTAAAACCTTGAATTGAAGCCCCATTCTCGAGAAGAAGCCCGTCTCGAAAAGAAGCCAATCGGCTTTTTCAATATAACATAGACTTCTTTTCAAGATAGTACAGTAGATGTATATACACTGTAGGGTGTACATGAATTTCAAAGAAACGAAATAAATTAAAAACAAGCTTTGGTTATAGAGTATATCATGGGTGGCGCCAGGATTTGCCCGACGGGGGGGGGGGCCGAGGTCCCCGACGGGGGCCGATGCCCCGACGAGGGGTCAGATTTCCCCGACGAAAGCAAAGTGGGCGTGATCGCGCTTCGATAAAAGGCTCCGATTGTGGTCCAGGGGGCGAATCCCCCTGAAAATTTTGACAATTTAGGGGTTTCAGAGGCTTATTTAATCGATTTTAGAGTCTACTAATATGTAAATATATATAATAAAATAATATGTAATAATAATGTAATATATGTAATATGTTTCTCCCCAACAAATTGTGCTTTTTCTCCCCGATGTGTGGGAGGGGCAGCCCGCCCCGACGGGGGCCCTAGGCCCCGGCCCCCCTGGCGCCACCCCTGTAGTATATTTTAGGTGATTCAATGCCGGTTAATACACTCAGTGATACAGATTGATTTTACAGTAGCCCTATTTGTTTTATAGTACTAATTCCCAAAATGTAAAGCATTCAAAACCAACATGAGAGATTTGAAATGCGTGAGTGCATCAGTCGACGGTGAGAGGGGGTACATAAACAAAAATATTTTTAACAATTTGAGTTTCAATGTATTTTGAATTTGAGGACCCGAAATATGTCTACAAATATTTCATTACTCAAATAAAAAATGAACTGTACGCATACCGTACTCGCGCGAATAAGCGCCCCGTTTGAATAAGCGCCCCTTTCTAATTTGAATAATTTCATAAGATTTTTTTTTTCGCAAGTCAATAATCCAATCAATCCTGGGACTGTGGTTGTTGGCATGATTTGAGCTGCAGAGTGGAAACACATTCTTCTTAGGTCAATATCAAAATGAGGATATTTATCTTTAACTGGTGAGAGCTCCGATCCCTGGACAGACAGTATATTTCCAACTTTACACTTTTTACATATTTGTCTATGCGTAGTCCTACTCCTATTTTTCTTTTTCCGACCTTTAGCACATTCTTATCTGAGTTTTCAAGAAAAAATACAATGATATCCTCCCATCCTGCTAATCTCAATCGGCCGATGGTCAACAAGCTAACCACTACCCACCATCACTAATTGCATCTGCTATTTTGCTGTTATGATATTCACGCATTATTGTCATGAGCCATGCTCTCTGGACGATTATCTTTTCCGCCTAAATAATCTTTTTTCATTCAAAATTGCCTCTTGAATTTAATAATTTCCCATAAGAACCCCTCGATTTTCATCTATTTCCCCCTCAATTTCCACTCTGTTTTCATAAGCGCCCCATTCGAATAAGCGCCCCATTTGAACAAGCGCCCCTCAGAAAGTGCAAAAAAATATTTTAAGCGCCCGGGCGCTTATTCGCGCGAGTACAGTACTGATCAATTTTTAGCATAGAGATAATAATAAGAATACTAGAGCGCTAACAGCAATGTATTCGATGTTCGAAATACGCAGGGCTGTGTGTGTGTACCATCCAAGATGGCTGCCATAGATTCAGCCAATCAAATTTCGCCTGAGCACTATCATTTTCAATGGCGCCCTTAATTTACACAGAAAGTTCAGTACAGCTAGTTACCCGTATTTTGAAACTCGAGCGTTGCGGTGTATGGGTTTAATGTACACCCAGGTCTAAATTCCAGTTGATCCCAGTTGAACTAGGTTTAACTCGGTTGAACTGGTAATTTT
>NW_022754469.1:0-654 GCF_011630105.1 Anneissia japonica | reverse complement strand
AACAATTAATGCTTTAGAATATAATCTTTAATTATTTACAGTACAGATATATACTATAACAATTATTCGTTTAAAATATAATCTTTATTATTTGCTTAAGGGTGTAGTATGGTGCCCTGTCATGAAAAAACTACTCAACTGACAATTTTAAAGCGATAAAAAAACATGAATATACCTTGCTCTTCTGAATAAGAGTATCGCATTTTTATTACCCTACTGTCATCTGTAAGCATACTTAAGTTTTCTGGTATGTCTCCGGCTTCCTCGCAGAATGTAATGATTACATCTGCTAACATCATGTCTTTGTTAAAATTCTAGAATTAACAGAGAAATAATAGTGAGAGAGGTTAACAATTTTGGTTTAGCCATGATATAACTATTATTATTAACTTGTCAACACTGTATCTGTATTGCTGTATATTACCTTTTTATAGAGCAAAGGCCAATTCGAGCGAATTCGAGCGGATTGTTTTTTCGAGAGGATGCAGTGGTATATAACTGTTTGTTATTTTCATGTGTTTATATGGGGTTTAATGATTTATCGATTGTGAAGGTTGTGATAGTTATTGGAAACATAATTTATTTATTTATTCTATTAATTGGTAAAATAAGTTTGAATAATTATTGATATATGCTGCAGTGTATGACAAATAC
>NW_022754468.1:0-845 GCF_011630105.1 Anneissia japonica | reverse complement strand
GGAAAAAATCAACCATGATAAGCTGAGTTACATATTCGAACTGATGTTTTCGAGACACGTGAACTTGGGACGTATCGTAATGGCTTTGGTCGCCGCCAAGAAGATGTCGGAAATGCACGGACACCGGCATCGGTTTGCAGACGTCGTCGGGAAGGCGATCGAAAAGAATTGCGGCAAATGGATTCTTGGAAACGGTGGATGGAAAGGATTCGTGGAAAGCATGACATCCCAACCATGACACAAAAAAAAAAAAAAAAATGCGAACAACTGCGGTGTGAAAGAAGAAGAAGAGACGAGACGAGACGAACGAACAACAACGAAAAACAAAACCGATGTGACAGTTGTATTGATTCGGAAATAAAAGTTTGTTTGAAATATAATCCTTTCTAGTCAATGATTTATTTATCGTTTACCGATTTCGAACAAAGGCGAACCGAGTTCGCACGAATTCGAAAACTGGGTTCGGTGTATCCTACGAAACGAACTCTCTATTTTTCCCCCAAACCGTCCTACGAATAAAACACCAATCACGTGGGCTCGTGACGTTATGGGACCCCGATATTTGGACCAATGGGAAGATTTTTCATACTAGAAAACACGATGACGTGTCAAAATTTCGATGACCTCATGTTCTAATTTAAGCTCGTTTGGGATTTTCCTATTCTTCAACACTTGAAGAATAGGGGTTCAGTGTTAAAGAATAGGACTAAGTGTGAAGGTATCTTACGAAACGAACTCGCTATTTATTCCAACCTAGAAAACACGATGACGTGTCAAAATGTCGATGACCTCATGTTCTAAATTGAGCTCGTTGGGATTTTCCTATTCTTCAACACTGGGTCCTA
>NW_022754467.1:0-706 GCF_011630105.1 Anneissia japonica | reverse complement strand
AGTGCGCGACTTTGGAGGCTTTTTGTTGAAAAATAAACAGCATGTTGATTACTTTTAAAATATTTTACAACTTATTTCATTAACAAATATGTTCGAGATTGCATTAACGCAATAAAAATAAAACTTCCTTTAATATTTTAAAATTTATACTACATCAAAACAGAGGGACGGGAAAATGGCACTTTAGCGAAGAATGACCCATTTACGTCGTGAATAATAAATTTACGTAAATGAAACAACGCATGCGCAGTCATACTTTAACAAACTTGCATTTTCAGCACTCGATATTAGCGTGGCCTACCATGGCCGCGGTGATTCCCCCAAGTTCAGCATGGCACTTTAAATTAATTTATAATTTTGTTTTTTATTTTTTATTAAACGTAATTTAATTTTCTACAACAGCACAGTATGTAGTTTAATCACTAAATAAATTATTAAATCATTCTATTAAATTTTCAAATAAAAGTGATACTGTATTATGAGCTGGAAATGTTATGTTCATCTTACTCAATCATTTGTTATTTTGAACACACTTGACCTAAATACTAGGCCTATGCAAGGTTTCCTTGCTAAAACTTAATTACCAGGAATCAAGACGATATTCTTCAAGGCCTACCAGTATTGTTATAGTCAATCATCAGAAATTAAATAACACCCTAATGTTTTCATTCAAACAAATTTACCCACGTCGTCACTAACAAAAACA
>NW_022754466.1:0-1386 GCF_011630105.1 Anneissia japonica | reverse complement strand
GTGCTCATGCAAGGAGTTATTTTTGCTTTTCAAAGTAGATTAAGACCACGAAAGATTATCTTTAAAGGATCGGCCTCTGGCCTTCTGATTTATCACAGACCTCTTAACCAACTATGCTCCACTGGAGGCAAATTTCACTCTCTCTGTATATCAGTTAAACTGCACTAGTCACACACGCATAACGTAGGCCTACAGTATATCAGATATCAATATATGACTTTGCGTTGCATTTGCCCACTGTAATGCTTTCAAGTTTTCATTTTTCTGTAAAATTGCTGGTCTGTGGAATAATATTCCTCTTGATGTCAGACAGCTTACTTCTCTCAATGCATTTAAAGCTTCCGTCTTCCGTGCTCTCTTATAAAATTCAGTCTTTCATCCCACGCAACGATCACCTTGATGCTTTTTGCCTTGTTAATAGGCCTTGTTAACTTGTATCAATTATCTTGAATCTTTGAAATAATATTATTTTCATTATCATTGTTTAAACCTAGCAAAATAATAATATCAATTTGTTCAAAATATGTATATGGCAGGTCAATCCCATTGGAAATAGGAGTTAATTTTCTTTTAAAACCTACCATCTCTATCTTGGAGTAAAACAGATTAAACATGACACGGGCTCAACTTATATGTTTGCATATACTTTCATTATAAATCATAATACAAGTAAAAAAAATGAAAACTTCTTGTGGTATGTGCTTCACAAATATCTATAAATTCTATAAATTGTAAATCTTAGATAGAATAAAACTGAATTATGAATACCCTCTTGGACATATTTTTTACATAGAAACTAATTCCTTTGGATTCATTTTTCACATTGACCGTTAGGCACCGAACAATGTTTTGACTCACGTTAAAAAAACAAAAAAAAACAAACATTTAAGCGGCATAACAACATTTTGACTCAATTCAATATTTTGACCCATTTTAATTACGAACTTGTTGCGTATAAAAAAATAAAATCATGACCCATTTCAAACATTTGCCTTTTCAAGTTCTCTAAATTTATGAGCTCGCTGGTGGACATTATAACGGCGGGGCACTCGGACATATGCTTCCCGGATCTTCTGGTGGAACGTATGGAGGAGGACGATAATCAAAAAGCACGTTTGGAGCGAAGCCTGAAGAATTAGTAAACTTGTGTGGTTCGGAGATTGGGTAGAAGGCGATAGTATTCGGGTTGTTGAATTGGTGAGCAGGGTTAGTGTTAATGTTTTCTTCGATTGTTTGATTTATACTATAAACTACAGTGGATACCGGTGCATCTGATTTCAACTCGGAGGTCAATCCTTCAATGTGATTACTCTGTCCATCTATTCCATGTGTTGCACATGTATTACCACTTGAGAATGGTTCTTCCGCACCTTGATCCTTCTTAGA
>NW_022754465.1:0-1260 GCF_011630105.1 Anneissia japonica | reverse complement strand
GATCTTGTTGATATTTTCTCACAACACATTGATGTTGCTGATAAGGTGGTATGCCTAAATTTTAGTGTAACAATACATATGTAAATTTCTTTATTTTGTAGTTTACATATATCTGTATATCTGTCTGTAGGAGTGATTTTGTGATTTGTGAAAATTCTGTTATCGATATTTGCTTGTCTCAAATCGATCCATATTTTTAAATATAGATGTTCATTTTTAAACAAGATTAAATTACTTCCCAATAACCTATAATTATTTTGTTTCATTTCCTGAAATGTTGATGGGGTTGTCTTGTTCTATTTAAAGTGGCAGCCAATGATTTCATAACATTATAGAAACAAGATGGGTCATTGTACTACCGAAAAACCTCGAATTGAAGCCCAGTGGGCTTAATCTTGGAATGAAGGCCATCTCGAATTGAAGAACCTCTTTATTTTGCAAAATTAGCCTTGAAAAGAAGCCCATCTCGAAGAAAAATCCGATTGACTTCTTTTCAAGATAGCAGGCTTCTTTTCGAGATATTACAGTTCAGTACAAACACTGTACATGAATTTCAGAAAACAAAATAAATTAAAAACAAGTTTGGTTTATACAGTAGTTAGATGATTTAATGCCATTTAAATACACTTCATGATACAGATTGATGTTACTGTGACCATATTTATTGTTTTATAGTACAAATTCACAAAATTTACAGCATTCATTTTGAAAAGAAGCCCCCCACCCCAACACTTAACTTGGCAGAAGTAGCCTTGAAAAGAAGCTCCATCTCAAAAACAAGCCCATCTCGAAAAGAATCCCATCCAAAGTTCGCAAAAAAATAAAATAAAATAAAAAATACAAGCCCAGCTCTTCAATTCGAGGTTTTACGGTAGGCCTATTACCGGTAGCTTAGTTGCATAATTAACATTTGAAATAATTTTACACAGTGGTATTTCTCTCCTTTTACTTTAAACAAAGATCCAGGAAATCTGTAAAAATATACAGGTATTTGGGCAAGAATTTGTCAATAGTATATTTACCTTTGTAATATTGCACTATAGTCTCTATTTACAAGCTGTACAATACGTTTAATACACGGATGCCGGGCGAAATGACTTCCTCCATTTTCTGAATCACACACAGTTCACATTAGATAAACTCAAATAACTTCATGCTTAAATACATCAAAGAGAGACCGCATTATCAGAGCATCAAACCCTACATTAGAAATATATCCAAGATCTGTAAAATACTTTGTTCAAACCACATGAATACATG
>NW_022754464.1:0-960 GCF_011630105.1 Anneissia japonica | reverse complement strand
CAACTAATACAAAGTGCGACAGAATTTATTACAGAGCGGGACAGGCAGTTATTAAAGTGCGACATGTTATTACAAAGTGCAACAATGGTTATTATAAAGTGCGACAGGTTATTACAAGTGCGACAGGTATTACAAAGTGCGACAATTATTAAAAAGTGCAAAAGTAGAGGCGTATCTGGTAGCCTGGTTTTCATCACATCGCTACACTTTTGCTATTGTTTTCACTGCAATTGTTACACTGCATAGCTGTCCCTGATGCAATCGAAAGGACTCCGATCTGCTGAAAGCAATCGGCTATGGCATGCAGCCATCTTCTTGTAAACCAGCATTCATTACACATACGTCGTAGAACTTGGAATTATTATTACTACGATGAAACTACTTAACAGTAAACAAACATGTTAAGGTCATGGTGGTCAATTTTATTCTAATTACTGTATTATAAAATTATAATGTTTGTTCATATAACTAAATATAAAGTATTATTTCATTATATGAATAAACATGTCTTTTTAGTTTTTTAAAAACCTTTAATCTATATTTCATACAGACCATTATTAATAAACGTTTAGGTATTTATTTCTTAGTTGTAGTGTGTCATTTCATTTTAAATATTTATTCGACAAATAAACGGAACCAAAATGCAACAACGAGAAGGGGAAGATGTGGTAGTTTTAAGAAAATGCGGGTTATAGAGAATTACGGATATTTAAAGTATCAATTATAAGAGAAAACTCTTTTATATATTTTTCATTTATATTGCAAACATATCAATAATGACACACAAGCATAGGCCTATATATATATGCCTATATATATTCCAATATATATATAAAATATATATATATATATATATATATATGTATATATAATTCAATGAAAAAGACGATGAGATGTCAACGACTTGGTAGACTTAGAACACAAATTTTATTCAAAACATGAATATTTCAACCCGTCCCC
>NW_022754463.1:0-820 GCF_011630105.1 Anneissia japonica | reverse complement strand
ACCTATATTTTATAGGTTTTCCCCATTTGCCTTTTTAAATTTATAAAATTATTATTAATGTATCTCTATTGAGATCCAGCGGGCCGCCAATGATGCACGGTAGAGATTGTATCTTTAGATCTCCGATCTTGTTCACAAATTCACGGACAAGTGCTGTCTGTAAGAATTTTGAAGGACGCGTTAAGAATGACAAAATATTCTCTGTATCTACTGGAACCGAGCCGCATAACTTGTGTTCCACTATTTGCATTCACACCTGAACTGTGTATATATTTTGCCTTGGTTTGGCTCTGGGGGGGGGGTCCGATCCCCCACTTTTGGCGAAAAATATATATAATGTCTGGAGATTTTTGTATGATGGAAATGCCAAAAAAGAAGGAGGGAAGAAGGAGGAGAAGGATGGGAAAGAGAATGTTTATCCAGTACCCGAACGAGTTACATTTTCCCGCAATTCATATTGGTGGATCTGGGGGAGGGGTCATTGGTCCTGACCCCTCCCTTGGGCAACAAAAATAGGGCCAAAAGAAAAGAATTCTAGACCTACCTTTTCAGGACCCGTGAGCTGATTTTTTTTTTTTTATTTTTTTTTTTCCAATTAGAAAATTAAAACACATTTCAAATGTCGGGAAAGCTCAATTCCCTCCATCTAGGAATCAAAATTTTCCCGGGGGAGAACCCCCGGACCACCCTTTCTTTTTGGAATTTATCGATTCATGGAAAAAAGAATACGCATGCAACTACTCATTTGTTTATGAATGTATACACACATAAAATAAAAATGAGAAAAATTTACCTGACCTATTTCAAGAGGGGAAAACAT
>NW_022754462.1:0-603 GCF_011630105.1 Anneissia japonica | reverse complement strand
TTATGAATTGCAACAAAACTCTAAATGAGTTGTTACATGTGCTGTAAGCCTACAAATGAAACCATGAAATGTATGAATTGTAGTAATATTTCCCACACTCAGTGTTGTAACAATGACCGTTATTGGATCTGTTTTAGTTGTACAGGTATTTTATTTCCATTCAATAACATTTTAGATGATAGTGAATTTTACCATGAAGTCAAATATTTTTTTCACAATCATAAAGTTAATTTTGATAGACTTCAGTCCCTAATCTTGGACCCTTTTGATATCTCATTAAATAATACTGCCAATCCTGATTGTATGCTCTTCGAAAATAATAATGAATGTAATTTTGATCTTATTGATACCTTTAATTTAAAAACCACAAATATTTCTTCAAATTTTAGTATTTACAATATGAATTCTCGCAGTTTAGTTAAGCATTATAATGGAATAACTGATTTTATTCATTGTTTAAATCATAAATTTTCTGCAATATGCTTCACTGAAACCTTTTTTAATAATAATAAAACCAATTTTTTTTTTTACAATATTTCAGGATATTCTCTCCTACATTCTTCAAGATCTGACAGGGCGGGAGGTGGTGTTGCCATATACCTG
>NW_022754461.1:0-615 GCF_011630105.1 Anneissia japonica | reverse complement strand
GACGGAGCTGATTTACGGTCGTTGTTGCATTAGAAATGTTAGTTGTTGTAGACAAGAAAATGTTGCACGTTATATTTTGACTATAGTTGATTCAAAAAGTTGAGAACAAAGTTACACATTCTTGGTATGAAACCGATTGGCATGCAACCGATAATCGGTATGGTTTCCATATCTGTAAATTATACTCGTCATGACGTGATCAATCACAAAATATATTCAATTATTGGTTAATGTGTTAGTTATCGATAACTGATGTGGTGCATTGTCAATAATAACTGAATTTTGGGAGTTGTTTGCAATCGATTGATATGTAACAACATACCTTAATTAATGTTTAAGAACAGATTATTAGAGGATTGTCACTTACAACACTTCAAGACTTCTCAAACCATTGAAGACGCCTTTGTTCAGATCATTTAAATTGTTAGCAACCAAATTCCTTTAAAAAATAAATGAGAATGAACAATACGATTATTAATATTTTAAAAAAAGGCATAAACCGTTTTTAAACACAAAAATAGAGTTTAGCGTACCGTGGCCAGACGTTTCGAAGGCAGACATTTAAGTGACAGACATTTGGCCGACAGACTATTGACCGAAATACCATTCGCCGAC
>NW_022754460.1:0-656 GCF_011630105.1 Anneissia japonica | reverse complement strand
ATTTTCAGGGCTAGTTGATTCGGCAGGTGAGTTGTTACACACTCCTTAGCGGATTCCGACTTCCGTGGCCACCGTCCTGCTGTCTGTATCAACCAACACCTTTTCTGGGATCTGATGAGCGTCCCAATCGGTCGCCGTAACCCGGCGTTCGGTTCATCCCGCAGCGCCAGTTCTGCTTACCAAAAGTGGCCCACTGGGCACTCGCATTCGTCGCCCGGCTCCAATCGAGCGAGTCGGACTTCTTACCAATTTAAAGTTTGAGAATAGGTTGTGGTCGTTTCGGCCCCAAGGCCTCTAATCATTCGCTTTACCAGATAAAACTGCGTTCGAGCGCCAGCTATCCTGAGGGAAACTTCGGAGGGAACCAGCTACTAGATGGTTCGATTAGTCTTTCGCCCCCCAAGTTCGAAACGGCTTCGCTGCCCGGCCGCTTGCCGCACAGCCCTCCCTCTGTCTCTTATACACTTCGTCCTGCTCAGGCATAGTTCACCATCTTTCGGGTCCTAACGCACACGCTCCTCCTCCGCCTCGTCGACAGAGCGATCGAGACGGGGCAGTGGTGCGCCCGCCGCCGAGCGGCGGGATCCCACCACGGCCAGACGGACCGGCCTTCACTTTCATTGCGCCTTCGGGCTTCACGCAGTCCCTACGACTCG
>NW_022754459.1:0-758 GCF_011630105.1 Anneissia japonica | reverse complement strand
TTGTGTCTTGGCTTCGTTCAAGCTGATTCGCCACCTTTTACACCAAGCCGAGACACAATGTAACAGTTTTTGGAGAGAGTTTTCATTTTCAGCAAGTATAACAATATCATCGGCGTACATTAATAAGTCAATATTTGTATCAGGTAATGGAATACCACAATTCAGTTGTTTTAAATCATCAACAATGCAGTTTATAAATATGTTAAAAAGTACAGGGGACAATAAGCAACCCTGTTTTACGCCTATTTCCACATCAAACCAATTTGTCATTTGACCATTAACATTGACAGCACATTTAACATGATCATATAAACTTGTGATGCATCTGTAAAAAGTCCCGTGGATGCCAATACTTCATAATTTATACCACAAACAGTCACGATTTACACGGTCAAATGCTTTTTTGGCATCAATAAAGCAAGCAAAAGTATCTTTTTTGCAGAGCTTTCGGTTCTGTATAATTGATGAAAGAGTATATAAATGATCAAGACAACTTCGGTTTTTCCGAAAACCGTTTTGCTCTTCATTAATAATATTATTTCTTTCAAGCCAATCAGTAAGCCGTTTACGAATAACATCACAATATAGTTTATACACCACAGATAAAAGCGTTATACCTCTGTAACTCATTGGTTCCCTTGGGTCATAATTTCCAGATTTGGGAATTGGGGTAATCACACCAAATTTCCATCAAGAAGGACACATGCCATAAGAAAAGCAACAGTTAAACATGGCATGAAGAATGGTTGCTGCTGTAT
>NW_022754458.1:0-968 GCF_011630105.1 Anneissia japonica | reverse complement strand
GTTCGCGCTTTTTAGCGTGCACGTACGCGTGCGTCAACATTTTAAATGCATAAAACCATGAATATATTTAATCAGTTATAGCTCCTTAGGATGAAAGGTGACCCCCAATTTTTATTACATAATCTGAAAGCACATGAGTTGTAGATACGATTTTTTACTTCATAATGGCTGATCGGACATTGTGACGTCATCATATTGTCATTTGAATTAAAAAACTGAATTTTTATTTATGATGCCATTATGTTTATACTCGTTTGAACGTATCTCTCTTATTCTTGATTGATTGTCTCCCACCTGTGAGTATGCTATAGCTAAATCAATTCTCTTGAAGACGTGTCCCTTTATTTTTCATTTTGATCACGTCAGCATGGTCAAAAAGAATGTATTTTTGGAGCCCTTTTATCTCTCATTCTTGAAAGATGTAAAAAATAGAACAGATGAGGGCGGCAGACTGTATTTCGACGCTATCAGACTAATATATAGGTTATGTGAAGGGAAAGTTCTTGTGGCATTACCAACTAATAGGCGGTTTTAAATACACTTGACAATGTTTAATTTCGTGTGCTGTTACTGTACACGCACACATGGTGATGGGCGTGTCTGTTTAAATTTGAAAATTCTCCATATTACTATTCAGATAGTTTAAAGAACGTTTCGGGTCATTTTCAGCATTTCAAAACTTTCTATAATTTATCCGGCGTACGTTCATTTCCACGCACACAGCACATACTAAAGCTAGAAATCACGTTTTGTTACATACTTTGTGTTCTTGCGTCGTGCCAGATTCCGAGTTGCAGTTCCTCTTCGCTCGTTTCCGCCGCGAACCCGCCGTCGAAGTTCAGCAGAGCCACGACCCGACCGCGGCGTACGCTCACGTCCGCGTAATCACGACCAAGTCCTTGTCACGCACCACGTTACCCGTGTTCCAGCTTTCCAATTTCAACCCGAACGAGATCTTCGCAGAACCT
>NW_022754457.1:0-507 GCF_011630105.1 Anneissia japonica | reverse complement strand
AACCTTGGACCTGAGCGATGCCGACCCGCTTTCGACGACGGACGTCATTGCAAGAGCCGTGCTTCAAATCATGGACGACCGCGATGCGCTGCGGTTCGATGACGTTACCTGGTACGTGAACGCTATGGCCATTCTGTCTTTCCTGCAAGCCAGCGACACGTTAAAAGATAGACTGTACGGTAACACGAAGCAGAGGTTGTTGGAACTGACGAACGACGTAAATTCGAAAGAGGTGCGTGCGTTTGCCGAAAGACTCGTGAACTACCACGAATCGGGTAGGATACCGGACGAAAAGTGGGTACAGCTCCTCTGCTACTGCGAGCCGTTCCTGTTCGACGACGGGGCAGACCTGTTTCGCGATTTTGCTGGCATGAGGACGAAGCTGGTCGACAAACTATGCGGCGTCTACAGAAAAGCGGCGTGGATGTCCAGCAAAAAGCAAGGCGAGGTGCACATGAGATTCGACGACGAGGAAATCCTGTTCTCGATCGACCTTACTCCCATCGT
>NW_022754456.1:0-701 GCF_011630105.1 Anneissia japonica | reverse complement strand
TCTATATTTTATAAGTTTGCTATGAGACAATAATAAAGACAAATTTTAACTAATTTACAGATTTTTAAAAATTATTACCACCAGTCAATTTAACAGGTCTATATTTTACAAGGATGACTATTACTATTACTAGAATACAGGTACAGTGTTAATTATGAATCCATTAATAATGGGATAAAATGTAATGAAAATACTAAAATATAAATATGCAATTCATATTGGTTTTCTTTTCAAGTTCTATTTAAGCTAAACACAGGCAGTACAGAATATCTTAAATATATTCATGCATCATGTGTTGCATCTCTACTGTGACGTGGCTTAATCAGATTCAATTTAATTCAGAGAAATTAATTTATTGTAAAGGGAGTGCTATACACTAATACGGCTCCTACTTTTATTATGGGATTACACAGTTTCCTGCCGATCACCAATGGACCAAGGTTTATTCATATTGTCAAGAACTCCTAGTGTAACAGAGAATAGAAAGATAAAGCATGAATGCCAATTCTACAATTATATTATGGGGAAAATCATTACCCAATCAGGGGCAGTTCTAATTAATGGGGGTAGGGAGCAGTGGGGGATGTTTCCCCACCAGCTACCACTCACCCACACACATTTTTCAATGCATACCAATGCCTTGTATTTGAAATATGAAAAAATTTGCATACAAATACAAAATATTCCAATGGGACCCCATT
>NW_022754455.1:0-816 GCF_011630105.1 Anneissia japonica | reverse complement strand
TTTAACAAGACAAAATGTCAAAATTGTTTCAGGACACGGGAAGCACATACACTGGACTCTAACGACAGTGAGGTAAGTTAGGGCCGTAGTTATTGTTGTTGACATGCTTGTAATTTTATTGGTTTAGTTTTAGGCTTGGGTCTAGGCTAGGCCCTAGTAGTAGACGATGCTAGCCTAGGCTTGTTAGGCCTAGGGTAGGGACTACCTAGTCCTGGCTAGGCCGACAATTTCTTTATCCAGCTGGTTATTTATCCAGATTACCCAGTCGCTCGTTCGTTCGTAAGGTTAGGCCTAGCAGCAACAGCAGTGCACAATGTAATGTCACATTTTAAAATACTTGTATTGTTAAGAGAATTATTGTGATCTGATGAGGTGAGGTTTTGTTGGTAGGTGGTGTCCCCCTCTGCAATTAGAAACTTTTTAAGGTAACAAGCCGCTAGAGTCTAGATGCTTGTAGTACAGAGGCCGAAAGTTGGCATGTTATATTTCTTTTCTTTGCTGTTTGCTGCGATAGTTCTTTCGATTAAGGTTAGAAATCTAGGCCCAAGCCTAACGGATAATATTATTTTCGGCTTGTTCTCGCGGCCTCCATTATTAACATGCACTCGCGGGCCAGAGACAGCCCGCAGGTTGCCAGTGGAGAATGCCTACCAAATACCGTGCATGAACTTGTAATACGGGCACATAGAATAAGTTATTATAGTGATCACTCTTTTTTTTTTTTTTTAATTGATGAGGGAGGGCGGTTTTTTTTTTTTTTTTAGTTTTTTTTTAAATTGGAACAATAGATTATTTCGCTTTTGTTTTTATCGATGA
>NW_022754454.1:0-1139 GCF_011630105.1 Anneissia japonica | reverse complement strand
AAAAATAAAACCACCTTTCTTATAACATTTCAAAATTGTAGTTTGATATCAAACAAATGTTGGGTCTAATATAGCTACATAGCTTGAATTTAACTTTGTAATATCTTGGTGTAGCTTCAATCATACTGTGTAGGTTTATTTTAAGAATTCATGTTTCAATGGAGATGATGGAACATTCTACTGACAGTGATGTCAATGATTCTGTTGTGGATACTGGAAATGCCATATTAATATTATTGTAGAGCCTATCCGTATAAAGGTCAGGTTATGATGAGTTATTATTTAATAAAATCTTTAGTTCTATTTTAACACATTAATCTAAATGCAGTTGACAGCACTGTACTTCAGATTTGAATTTATAAGCAATGCTGTCATGTCCTATCCAAAGTAAAATAATATATTACCACTGAGTGGTCTATTGGTATAGTGCCCAGCTGGTACCTGGATAGCATGGGTTTGATTTCCACCTAAATCACTTGCTGGGTGTTCATTGTGGTTTGGCAAAGATTACATCCTTGTGCTCAAATAATTGCAATGTTTCCTATTATCAGTGTTGAATAATTAGTTATTAAGATGCTTTTTAGCATGTTATAATATCATGAACAACATGCTGTTTTTTATGTTCTAATTATATGTTGTTCGTTTGTAGTGTCAATCGATGCCATTAATTTTGTACTGTAGGTTTTCATGGTTCTCTAGCTTTTTCCTCCAGCTTGATCTAGAACTGCCATTCTTATTCTGTGTAAATAATGTCCGTCAAGTTTTCCGCTTTCTTCGTCATTATGTCAGTCCTCTCCGGCGGACATTTTAGGCCCGAGCAAACCGAAGCAGGTGTAAATGTATGAAAATATTGATCGGTTGATGGGATGTGCTTAAGTCTCTGTCTTCGTTATTGATGTGTAATTAGCACATATTAAATTGACATCAATCGTAGATGAAGTTTGGAAGCTTCTCTAGCTGATTATCATTCAAATAGGGAACGCTACGAGGACTTTGTCTCCCGTAATAAATCTTAATCAAACGGTTCGGGCATGTTTATTAATGGCTTGATCCTGAATTATTTAGCCTAGATCATGATATGGAGTCAGTTGCTAGGGTAGTATAAATCTTCTTTTCCTATGTCTAGCAGACTCATGCAA
>NW_022754453.1:999-1191 GCF_011630105.1 Anneissia japonica | reverse complement strand
CTGATTCATGTAAACATTGTCACGTATAATGAAATCTTTAAAAACTCAATTCTGTCGACTACAAAAAACAGGCACCATTTGTTTCAGTTGCCGGTCGACATTTTCAAAACAAAAAAATAAAGTAGATACACTTTTTAAAATAATTACATGTCTTAATAAAAACATTACAGACATTTTGCAGTTGATGGGATT
>NW_022754453.1:0-902 GCF_011630105.1 Anneissia japonica | reverse complement strand
AAGTCGACATGAGCTCAGTTCCTTTCAGTTGCGTTCAGTTCCTTTCAGTTGCGCGGAGCGCTCATGTCGACGAGTTGAGTTGAGTTGAGTTGAGTTCCTTTCAGTTCCGTGTCGACCTGAGCCTGCCTTAAAGTAATCACCTATCACCACACAGCCCAGTAACACTGACAGAATTACTAATAATAGGCCTACCCTACTCCCCCTTTCTATTGAACCAGTGGCGGATCCAGGAGTCCAAAATAGAGGTGGCCCACAGAAAGCCAATTTTACAGGTAGAGGCTCCAAAGTACCTCAGACAAGCGGTGGCGCCAGAAATTGCCGGCAAGGGCAAAATCGCCGATAGAGGGCTCCTAACCAACGGCCAAGAATATAATAATAATAATAATAATAATAAAAAATCTCTGGTAGGGTTCAACGGGGAGTTTATGGCTTACTTTCGTCTAAACAGTGTTTTTAGAACACAGTATTAGGGATTAGCAATCAAAATAACGGATAGCAAATGTTTTTTTTTTTAATTGTTCATGTCACCCAATGGTACCACCTCTGCCTCAGACCCACCATAGTAATTGGGCCCGACATACGATATTGCATGTCTATAGCACTTTTACACCTCTAAAATCCGCTTGCTTCCGCCAATGGGAACTGTAATAAAATAATTGAAATTGTATATTGTTGGCTTATCTTTGATACATTTAAAACTATACGATACCTTGTCAGCATCACCATCTGTGATGATTTTCATGAAGACGCCAATCAGCATATGGATGTTAGTAATCACTGTGTTCTCCAACTTCTTGTTAGTGGGCGAGTACAGAATGACTCCAAGATCATTGAGGTAATTGAGGACGTAAATTAGGTTTTCTTCATTGATACCACATTCCACAGCAATCTTAGTGACCTAA
>NW_022754452.1:0-564 GCF_011630105.1 Anneissia japonica | reverse complement strand
GTCTTCTGCTTCGTCGGTCACGTCCCGTTCGATTACCCTCCACCCATCCCAACCGGTCTCGCCCACTCTGTCGCGAAGGGTTACCTCTCGGTTCCCTTCGTGACCTGAGACGAACCAAGAAGTATCTAACCTGATCGTCTTCATTTTGGCGGCTGCGGCATTTCTTGGATACGCTAATCTTCGTCTTCGTGTCCTTCTCCATGGCGAATTCTTTGTACGGTGTGCCACCCTTCGCAGGTTCGCCGTGATAAAGAACTTGAAAACGCTACGTCATCCGTCCAAAGACCGCTGGCGTACCCTCGACTTCACTGAAGTGACGTCATGTGTTTTTTGAGCGATGACGTTGCGAGTGAGGGCATTCGAGGCTTCGTCATCGATAACATCTCGCGCGCTATTGGCGGAACGAGTTCTGGTACCCTTGACGTCACGAAAGTTCGATGACGTCTGCGAACTGTTTTAGCATATCGTCGCTCACATCACGAACTAACACAATTCGCGTTTTGAGCAAAATTTCCATTTCGAGAAAATCGTTTTTGAAGTAATCTGCACGAAAAGAATTTGAAT
>NW_022754451.1:2553-5778 GCF_011630105.1 Anneissia japonica | reverse complement strand
ACGTCGATACCGTTTTTCGATTTTCTGAGAATTTGGAAATTCGTCATCGTCAATTCGGACGAAAAGCGTCAACGTCTGTACGCCATGATAACATTTGCTTACATATTCTCTATCGACGACCCAGAGAAACACACTTATCACGCCGTCTTCGAATTTACAAAGCCATTGCGACTCGTTCACGTGATAAAAACGTGCAGCACCAAGCATCCCGTAGACGAGAAGAAAACGAAGAAAAGGCACAAGCAAAATCTTTACTTCGCAAACAATTGGTACATAGACGGAGACGATAGGTGCAACACCAGCGTCGAGTACCGCTTCGACGCGAACACCGTTCGATTCGATCTGTACGTTTGCCAGCCGGATCAGGCCCGTCTCGGGTTCGGGTTGAACATCGACGACGGTACCGTGGAACCGGCACCGCCGATCGGACTGCAGCTTCGTTCGGAGAAGGACGTATCTCCGGCCAGACAGAAACCGGTGGAATATGGCCAACGACTCGACCTCTATTTTAAACCGTCTTCTACAGCCCGATACATATGATATTTAGATCCCAACTTTCGTTCATTAATTTTTTACTGAGATTTAAACGAATCAATAAAGTTATTGTGAAAACATAAAATAATTTGTATGCGTACATATTATGTGTTTCGTCTATCGTTTCATCAACTTTGTCATCATCACCTTCATTCAACTTTCAATATCCAACATTTTTTCTTTGTTATTTTTACGAAGTTAAAATAATCAGATAATACAAAACTATTATGGTTTTTTATTTTATTTAAATTATTATTTTTCTACGCCATCGTCATCGTCTTGATGCTGTCGAGAAGGATGGGTAACGTCTTCCGACAGATATTAGCATATGGCGATGCTTACGTCGACGATAAAAAATGGTACGTTGGATAGCGTATGCATTCGTTCTTACGACGACCTCCTTCGTCAAAGGATCGCAATGTCAACGTTACGTGCAATTCCAATCCCAAGTCGTATCGTTTCGAAAGTTCGCCTCGCGAGACATTCACGGATCCGAGCATACGGTCCGACATACCCGAGTTCAGACACAAGACGAAAGTCACGTTCTACCTGAAGTTGCGGTACTGCGCAGCTTCGGATCAAGGGATTTCGTGCACGTCGAAGTGGAGAACCTCGACGTGGTTGCACTATTTTGCGTGGGAGACGAAGAGTGGTCGGCGAGGAGTCCAGGGAAACTCGAACCGGGACGATGGCACAGCGTCGGGATCAGCAGGCTGGGTCGATGGATTCAGGTGCGGTTGGACGATGTAGTCGGGGAGGGAATGCAAAAGACGGGCACGGCATCGGCTGCAAAACTGACAGGAAATTTTACGCTGGCTCGTTCGACGGGTGTCTCAGAGAAATATCCGTCAACTCCAACGTTCCCGTTCTGAGGTCGGTCGGGCGATGCTCCGACGACGGCAGAGAGACCTTCGCTGTTTCGAACGCGCAGTCCGAGTTTCGACGCCAGACGAGCATCGCTTTCGAGCTGAAATTGGAGAACGAAGAGAACTGCACCGTTCTGAGCAACGCAAGAGACGGGGATTTCGTGCACGTCGACGTGGAAGATCTCGAGGTGGTCGCCCGATTTCGAGTGGGAGACGAAGAGTGGTCGGCGAGGAGTCCCGGGAAACTCGCAATTGGTAGCTGGCACAGCGTCGCGGTCTATAGGGTAGGACGGTCGATACTGGTACGGTTGGACAGAGTCGTCGGAGAAGAGATTCGAAATTTAGGCGAGGTGTCAGATGCAGATATAACGGGAAACTTCTTTTTGGGTGCGTTCGTCGGATGTATAGGCAATCTGACCGTAAATTCGGAAAGCATATACACCGTGGGTTGTCGAAGCCATACGACTGCGAAACCCGCCGAGATCCCGAACCGCGACGACGAGAATCCGCAGGTGTCTACCTTCGACGACGACGACGACGACGGCAGCGTCGGCATTGATGACGACGGCGAAAGACAGCTGGCTTTAGGCGCTTGAATCACCTCGCGGACCTTCGGTGCTTACAAGTTCGAAAACTCGACGCACGGTCAGTTTCGCGTGCCCGACGACGTCCTGAACGACGACCGTAACGAGATGATTGTCTCTTTCGACATTTTCCTGCGGGAAGAACACGAAGTCGCCGGCGTACTCTACAGCGTAGGATTTCCCGACTCCGTTGACGTCGAAATCGTCAAGGGATATGTGAAAGTGAGATTCGAAGTGGGAGATTGCTACATAGAGACGATGAACCTGCAAAAATTACAGGTCCGCAGATGGTACGAAATATCGGTTCAAAGGTCGGGAAACCGCGTGCACGTCGAAGTGGACGGGAGAGAACGAGCAGGCATCTCGTCATTACCACGACGACGAAATGCTACGACGAATGAACCACAATCTTACCGGAATTTTTCAAGTCGGCTCCTTTTACGGAAAGGATCAGTCGTTCGTAGGGTGTCTCGGGAATCTGAAGTTTCCGATAAACATTCCTTCAATGCAACGGTGCGATACGCCTCCGTCCACGTCGGTACCTACCTGTCACGTTTTTCGCAACAACTCGAGCGAAACGATCGATATACCTGCTTCCTCGGGAGGTTCTGCAAAGATCTCGTTCGGGTTGAAATTGGAAAGCTGGAACACAGGTAACGTGGTGCTCGCAAGGTTGAGGTGTCCTTACTCGGTAGCGCCGAACGTCACGGAAAGATACACCATTCGTCTGGCCGACCGCTCGATGAATTTGAATTCCGACTCTTCCGATTTCTGTCTCTTATACACATCTAGATGTGTATAAGAGACAGCAATTACAGTAGTCTGGACGTCGACACGTGGCTGCACGTCGGTATTACAGAAGGTTCGCCGTCCGTGGAAGCGTGGGTCGCGCGGATGACGTTGAACGATATGGAAATCCGACACGTAGATCTGCAGTCGTGTTCCTCTCGTGTCCAAGACCAACTCGTTTCCTTGTCCAACGAAACGGAAGAGGAACTCGAAACCTACGTGCAGCAACGGATTCCGTCCAAGTCGTTTCGACTGGAAAGCGGGGCCACGCACACGTCTCCGATGCCCATGACCGACGTTCGAGATCTTTCGTTCTCGATCATACCGAAAAACGCGACCGGACACGTGCTCACCGCTTCCGGAGACGTCGACCACATCACGATCTCGCTGTGGGGCGGCTACGCGAGCGTCGACCTGAACACCGGTTCCGGAACCATGCAGTACTACAGTCC
>NW_022754451.1:0-2511 GCF_011630105.1 Anneissia japonica | reverse complement strand
AGAGCCACCGTGTCCGTCACGACGAACGGCGGCCGGAGGGAGACGACGAAGCTGGACGGCCCTTACACTCATCTAAATCTTGGCGGCGACTTCGTCACTGGAACCGTGAACGGATTACGTGGCGTCGAAGGATTCATCTCCTCCCTCGAGCTCAACGGCGGTCGACGAGAGGTGGAACCCGCGGGAATGGCTTTTTGTCGAGTCGCTTACCGCCTCGACGATTCCACCTCTACGATGGCCGGGGAGGGTCGAATAGAGAGCATGTCGTTTTCGCTCAAACCAGACGAACAGACGCGAAGCGTTCAACGGCACGTGTTCACGGCCACAAGCAAGACCACCACCGACCGCGTCTCGGTTTTCCTCACCGACGGATACGCGAGAGTCGCCGTGGACGCGGGTTCCGGACTGATGTTTCTCAACAGCGCAAACCGTGTGCTCACCGGTAGGTGGAACGAGGTTCGATTGATGTTCGAAGAAAGCTCGATGCAGATCGCGATAGGAGTAGAAACGAGCGAGAAGAAAATGCTGGAATGCACGTTCACGCATCTGAACCTGAACGGCAAACTCCACATCGGCGCCGAATTGAACGGAACGACTCGGGGGCTCGAAGGATGCATTACTCCTTTGGTGGTGAACGCAGGTCGACCTATCGCACCGACAGGACTTTCTTTCTGCCAAGCGGCGCCGATGCGGCCTCCCGTCGTCGCCGCCGTCGACGATCGCCAACCGGAGACGGAGACACCACCCTGGATCACATATCGTCTGACCGACGACACCGGGGTGCACGCGATGCCATCGTACGATCGCATAAACAGTCTCTCTTTTTCGATCAAACCCGAAAAATCGGACGGGCACGTGTTCACAGGGAAAGGACACACCGATTCCCTCTCGATATTGCTCTTCGACGGCCGCGCGAGCATCTACGTGAACACGGGTTCCGGAGCGGATTTCTACGACAGCGAAATTCCTCTGCGAATGAACGAATGGAACAGACTCCGGGTAGGATTCACCGAGGGCTTCATGCACTTTTCGGTCGGTCGCGGACAGGAGGAATGGAAGAAACTGGCAGGTCGGTACACCGACCTCAATCTGGGCGACAGCTACTCCGTGGGATTATACGAAGGTCTCGGCAGCACCGGCGGATGCATCTCGAGGTGAACGGTCGACCGGTACAACCCACCGGTCTGGCACCTTGCAACGCGAAACCCGATAGCAGAAAAATCAGAATCGGATCGGGCGCGTGTTCTTACTTCGTTGTTCCGCAAGACGAAGCGACGCAGCTTCCATTCATAGAAATGACTTTCTCGTACACGCGCTCGGACCCGAACGACGGCCACTTTCTGTGTACGAAGGATCGAACTTCGACTTGCACGTGGCTATATGGGGCGGAAGGATGACACTGTTGGCGACATCCAAAACCGAAGGAGGAACGTTCGCAAGGTTGAGGTGTCCTTACTCGGTAGCGCCGAACGTCACTGAAAGATACACCATTCGTCTGGCCGATCGCTATATGGAGTTGAATTCCGAATCTTCCGGTTACGCGCACGCGGTGATGCCGGCTGAGGTCGTCGTCGACGATCACCCCGACGGGATGTTCTTCTTCGGACGAGCGGACCGTTCGGCAAACGGAGTGATCGATACCTTCACCGTGAACGAATGGATGCTGGATTCCTCAGCCATTATGGAATGCCCGACGAGGATCGAAGAGAACGATAACGCTGTGGTCGATATACGAAACGACACCTGTTTCACATTCAGCGTCCCTACTTCGACCTGTCGGCCCACCCTGAACGTTAGCTTCTATTACACGAGAACGAACACGGACGACGGAAAAATATTCAGGTACGTAGGGAGTGAAGGATTCCGCTTAAGAATGTCAATCCTGAACGACGAGATGAGGTTGCACGTATCGAATTCCGAGAACGAAAAAATCAAGTCGATAACTCCGACTCCGTCTCTGGGAGTCAGGACGAGATACGCATACCACATACGAAACAACCAAATCTTCTCTACGAAAGACGGGATTCCGACTTTGGCAAACCCTTCCCGGTGGGAAACGGAACGAAGTTCTGCGAAGGTGTGTACATGCTGGGCAGCAACGGCGAAACCCACGTGACCGCCGCTGGGAAGGTGAGTTCTCTGATCGTCAACGGTTTTGAAGTCGAGCCTGATAATTTGGAAAAGTGCAACGCGACCACGGATGATCAATCGACCGAAAGACCTTCGACCGCGACGACCCCAGCAGTGGACCGATTCAACAGATCTTTCCGCATACGCGACATGAAATCCCGGATGCCCACCGTCGGCCGCGTTCGAAACATATCGTTATCAATCAAACCGGATGAACTCGACGGACACGTGTTCACCGCAGAGGGGGAAAACGACCACGTCTCAGTAAGGCTAGTGTCGGGATACGTGAGCGTGTCCATAAACGCGGGTTTGGACTGATGTTTCACGGCAACGAAAAACGCCTCCTGTCTACCGGTCGGTGGCACCGAATCTTGCTGGAAT
>NW_022754450.1:0-808 GCF_011630105.1 Anneissia japonica | reverse complement strand
CAGTCTACATGTGGGGTTATTTTTAAAATTTGGTTTATGGTCCTTTAGCGTAATAAATGCATCTTCCCTGCAATAGCATCAATTCTATCATCTAGTTTAAGATTCTTGGCAATCTTTTTCTCCGCTGAAATTACTTTGGATGCAGCGTTGTTTGGGGCTTTCTTATATGATTCGGTGATGTTGTTATCTAGAAGGTCGTTATATGATGCTGGATCTATGCGGTAGAAATTAGTGGTTTTATCTGCAGCTATCAGTAATTTGTCATCTTTCCTAATATCCTTGCAATCATTTGACAGTTTGTTCAGAAATTCGCAATTACTGTCTTTGAATTCTATGTTCTGTATAAGATTTAGCATCTTATCCTCAAAATCATTCAGTTCACTTACAGGTTTTGGTGATCTGGTAGTTTTGAATCCAAATGTGTCCTTTGTTGATTGAGTAGATGGATTTAAGAAATGAAAAGCTTTCCATCTCATACGTCTCAGGAATGATTCAGTCTTCTCGATTAAACACTTTAAATAGTCACTTGGTTGCGCAATAGGTATGTTCTTGGTGGAGTATCCGAAGTTCACAGGTTCCATGTTGATTCGAAAGAGTGCTCAACAATTAAGGAGCGAAATGTACACAAGTAAAAAGTTCAAATCATCTGGAGTAGAGTGCTCAATACCGTAGTAGAGCTGAATATAATAAAGAACAGAGGCGAACTTTTTTTACTTCATCATTTTATTTCCCACTACAAATCTCTTTCGTATGATCAGCGAAGCTGACCACACTCATCAGGTGGTATCCTATGTGCAACTGATATAAA
>NW_022754449.1:0-508 GCF_011630105.1 Anneissia japonica | reverse complement strand
TCAAGACCTTATTTATTGTTTGTATAAACGTGGATTTTGGTCTTCCTCTGGTACTTTTTATTTTCATGAAAAGCTTGTTTGGCAGATGTATGATGTATGATGCCCTAACCATTTCATGCGCCTTTTCACAACTTTTGTCGACCATTTCTCGTCAACGGTTCTTTTATAGAGTTCAATGTTCGTTATTTTAAAACTCGTCTTAGTAAACCTCTTTGGAAACAAAACAATCTACTTTATTATCAAACGATTTATTTAGCGACCACAGTTCACTATTTATATTTCTAAATATCAAATTTTCTTGAAACAATTCTTGAAATAAGAATATAAATTTTTTTTATAAAAGTTAAAGAAGATGCTGTTTGTTTTTCTAATTTTAACTTTCTCATTGATCAAATGTACTACTGAATGAACACTGCAAGCCTTTATAGGGTTATGTAAACAGCTTGTTTTGAGGTTTTAGGCTGTGATTTACGGTATAATTAAAATTCCATTGAAAAAGCAAATGGCC
>NW_022754448.1:0-695 GCF_011630105.1 Anneissia japonica | reverse complement strand
TAGTACTAAACTACCTAGACACTGAGTGCCACTTAGTAACTCTGTTACTTCATTTTATGAGTATTGCTTCATGAATAGAACTAACAATAGCGTTAACAGTCTGGTATCTTGTCAAAGTAAATGCTCTGTTTAATATTGTGTGCTATAATTTTTTCCCTACTTTTTCTTGGTAACTTTTTTTGATCACTTTTTTTTATAGATATAAAATTCTGGAAAAAAAAAACAAGATGGAGGAATGAATGAAATTCTGAATTAGTTTACAACTGATTGATTCTAACAAGGAATTGAGCAGTTATTACTTCAAGTGAAAACTTCAACAATTATATATTTATTGCTAATATTATGTTATCTATATAATAATAATACCATTATTTATATTCAGTTTCTATACAGGTTGCAGTTCATCACCATGTCTAAATTGTTTACAATGCATGAACTACAAGTGATTGTCCAAACAAACCAGTTTCCATTATTAAACGGATGCTGCAATTGCATTTTCCATTGAAAATGCTTCATCTAGCCAACAACTGCAATATTTAATGGATGCTTCGGCTAACCAACAACTGCATTATTCAATGGATGCTGCAGGTAACCAACTGCATTATTCAATGGATGCTCCAGATAACCACCCACATGAGTGTTTGCTAACTGTTTTGCAAATATTGAGAGCATGATAAATATAGGATACAACTCAA
>NW_022754447.1:0-956 GCF_011630105.1 Anneissia japonica | reverse complement strand
CTTATTACAGAATTTGCACGCGTAAATCCCGGAGAACGCTATCTTGTGTTTATAAGATCTTTGAATAATATGTATACTAAGCCTGAAGGTGGCGCTTTACTAATTGGATAGTACGCATACATAACTCTGCATTGCTGCGCCATAATAATAATAATAATAATATTTATTGACATTACACTTTTACATCAGTGGCAGCACACAAGAAAGTGGCGCAGTCAAACTTAAACTAATGAACAAATAGTGAAAACAACAACTTAAAGCTAAACAAATGAAAGAACTTAACTAAAGAATATACAACTTAGATCTAAAATAAATCATGAACATCCCTCACCCTCCCCACACAAATAATGTACATAATACACATTACGTGCATACAGTACCCCACCCAAATATGTGTGTATATACATATATATACATACATATATATACATATATACACTCATATAAATATACATACACACACATTCACATACATACACATATATACATATATATATATATACATACATACACACATACATACACATATATACATACATACACACACACACATACACATATATAAACACGTTATATCGTCATTGCGGACTTATAAAATCCCCATACACCTTAAAACTAAAAGAAAATGCATACGTTTAGAGTCCGTATGGAGCCTAAAAAATCCGCAATGAAAATATAACGCGTTTATACATACATACACACATATAAATACACATATATACATACAGTACACATATACATATATATACACACATACACACATACAAACATACATACATACATATGTACATACATATATACACACATACACATATACACACACATACACACCCACACACATATATATTATACATATATACAAAGCGTTATAAAAGTAAATAAAAGAAATTTAATTTAAAACATAAAAAAAAAGAAATATATGTATTACTAAAGCAACAATGCATTTAACCTAATTT
>NW_022754446.1:0-1028 GCF_011630105.1 Anneissia japonica | reverse complement strand
AATTAAGCCTAATTATGATTAGAATAATCCAATATTATAATTTATATATACCCTTTCTCTCCCCCACCCCCCACTTTCACCATATACGCCACTAACCGACACATAATATAAGGCCATGTAAAATAAAACAATTGGTTAGCATCCCTCCCTACCATCAAAAAGGCCACCGACCCGATTTTTCTTTTTTTTTTACCCAAAAAGTAGTTGTGTAGACCACTTGAGGTGTTTTATGGTTGTTTATTGAGTATGAAACTGTTTATTTAATTATGACGTAACAATAGAACAATGGCTATGATATATTTATGAGGGTATTTTTATGATTGACAATTGTTTATCATTATAATTATGCTGGTATAATAATTTGTGTAATGAGGATATGGTGACGTAGATATAAATCATGTAAAACATGTAGGTCCGTAACCGTATTCTTCGTAAGGGGCACAGATGCGATAGTTACTTTTATAGGGTTTGTAGGATAGATGTTTCGTACGATCGTAAATGTTTTATGAAACAGATCGTAGAAAATAAAAAACAAAGAAAAGAAATTTAATAAATAAAAAGAGTTTAGGAAATCTGTAACAAAATATATATATTTTTTTTATTTCGAGTGTACGCAGGAGACGGGGGAGCACAAACCGTGTTCCTCAGGAAACTTGTGTTGAACGTATGACGTTGATTCCGATGAGTTTGATATCTGCGGTGTAAAAACGCTTACCTCCTATGGTGAATCTGCTTGCCAAGATGTTTGCGACTATGTTTAAAAAAAAACCCCTTACAATGAAAACGTAACTTGCATATCCCACATCTTTCAAGGTTATGACAGCTACTTCATACTCCAGTACCTACACAAAAAATGGAAACTTACCTGACATAGTCTCGAGGAGAGGGAAATTAACTAGTGATCGTGTTAAGGAAACTAAATCGACCATACTAAAGCGAAAGTTTTGAAGCAATTATTTGAATAGCGTTTGCTAATCTAACACTTAATTCATGAATTTGTAAATGAATGTAAATTCTATGATGATATG
>NW_022754445.1:0-946 GCF_011630105.1 Anneissia japonica | reverse complement strand
GATTTATTACGACAAAAGGCAAATGGACCGTCGCACACGATCGGTCCCTAAATTAATTTCCATAGAAAAAATTCTTAAAAAGTGGCCAACAAGCCAAGCGGAGTTTTCTCGACTTTTGAGCTAGGTGTCTAATGACTTTGTTCTTCAAAATTCAAGGTTTTTCCCCCTCATGAAAACGGTAAGGTAAACTTCCTCATTATGGTAAATAGGCCTGTTATGTGTGTATACATACATTAAAAAAAATTGAGTAGTTGCATACGATTTTTTCCATGAGATGAATTTAAAAAAAAAAGGAGGGTCCGGGGTTCTTCCCCAGGAAAATTTTGATTCCTAGAAGACGGGAAATGAGCTTTCCCGACTTCTGAGGTGTCTTTTAAATTAAGTCATTAAAAAATAAATAAATCTCATTGTCCACCATTTAAAAATCAACGTTTTCCCGGGAAGAAATCGAACCTCCCTTTCTCTGGGTTCATTGATTCATTATAATAATTTTCAAGAGGGGAACACCTTGAATTTTGAAGAACTTAAAACTTAAAAGTAATTAAGTTCTTCAAAATTCAAGGTTTTCCACTCTTGAAAACGGTCAGATAAATTTTTCCCATTGTTATTACAGTAATTAGGCCTTATGTGTGTATACATATATCATAAAAAAGATTAAATAATTTGCTTACGTAGTTTTTCCATGAATCGATAAATCCCAAAAAGAAAGGGGGGGGGGGAGGTCCTGTGGTTCTTCCCCGGGAAAATTTTGATTCCTAGGTGGCGGGAAATGATTTCTGTGGCGTCTTTTAATGACTTTTAAATTCTTTAAAATTCAAGGCCCCCCCTCCTTGAAAATGATTCAATAAATCAATGAACTCCAAAGATAAAGGGGGTCCGGGTCCCCCGGAAAAATTTCGATTTCTAGATGGCGGGAGATGAGCTTTCCTGACTTCTAAAATGTCTT
>NW_022754444.1:0-1041 GCF_011630105.1 Anneissia japonica | reverse complement strand
TTAATAATAATAATAATAATAATAATAATAATAATGATAATAATAATAATTAATAAAATTTATAAAGCGCATAGCCTATATCTACAGCAGTAGTACTTAAGGCGATACAGACGGAAGATGTTCGCCTTGCGTAAATGTACCTTAACGTCTTCAATATGAACAGATAGAATCACAAAAGAGCATATCGGAGATAACCCTAAAATTGCAAAAAAAGACAAGTTGAAGCTAATTTATTTCTATTCAAGTGCAACTCCATGTACTGTATAATGTTTTTTGTTAACTGGTTAAAATGATTATTAAAACTTCAAATGTTTCCGACGATACTGATTCTACATTAATTTTAAGTTTATTATTTCTAGTCTATCGTCTTATTTACTGTATATCCTCACCTTGATTACTGTTGCTCTGAAAACACGAGGGTGACAGAACTTTTGCTTATCAAAGCAGTTACTAACGATTGATGTGTGTGTGTGAGCTTATATAGGCCAACACAATTATATTCCCAAACCACGCCCAGGAAGAATTTCTTGGTCGTATACACACTGTTTACTTTATATGCATTAATTATTATTAATGATTATTACTAACCAAACTCGTCACTGTAGGTTTTATACTTCCTAATTATTATCACCAACACACTCTCCACTTTATTTGCATTAATTAATATCACAAAATATTTTTCTTCCGACTGGATTTTTATGCACGCTACTCACTAATTCTAGTCCGATGCAAAACAACTAATTAAAACTTGTCATTGATACATTACAATCGAAATGCTGTACATGTTTATTCTGAACCTTTGAATTCCTCGAAAGTGGCGAAGCCCCAGAGATGTTGGCAATTTAGGGGTTTCAAAGGCTTATTTAATCGATTTTAGAGTCTAATAATATGTACAAAATATATCTTATAATTTTTTTTTCTCCCCGACGAATTGTGGTTTCTCTCCCCGACGAAGGGGGGGGGGGGGGTGTCACGACCCCTCCACTGGCGCCGCCCATTAACGTTCCCTCACATTTGTTAAGGGGGAAGGGTTGGTCCCCT
>NW_022754443.1:0-1037 GCF_011630105.1 Anneissia japonica | reverse complement strand
ATATTTTAGACTAAATAATTTGAATTATCAATTTTCTTTGTGAGCGTGCAATAATCAACAAACAAATTTATGAGTTGCAGGGCCTACCAACACAGATCTTTCCATCTAGTTTTAGCTATTGAAGTATTACACAAACTTGCTGCAGTTACCGCGCCCAAACTCTCTATGCACTGTTTGAGTTTCGCACCCTGGCGTACAAACCAAACCTGTTTTGGGGTCTCTTGTATTTCTTGTCTTGTCGATAAGGTGTACCTGAATTTCTATCGTCATTATTATATTCTCGTGGCTCGTACCCTAACATGGCGCTGTGGGATAGGTACCATATGTTATTCTATTTGCAAGAGGCCTACACAGTCAGGATGAATGCATTGGCCCTAATTAAATTAAATTAAATTGTATTAAGTTTAAAGCACTTTATCATTGAGAAAAATCCAATTTTATGCAAATAATTACAAATTTAAATCGTGGCAGGGTGAGATTAAAAGCAGCCCGCAGAACGATGCATGTATTGTAAAGTACATTGTTTAGGCCATTTCTGGAAAACTAAAAATATTTGATTTTACCCTATATTTATCAGGTCATATTTGCAACTCTTCATGTTTTAAGACTTGCCGTCCTTCTGTTTACAAGGGTGCATTTTAGTGTCCACTTGGGCCATAGGTTTTTACATCAGTTGAGTGACCCTCACAGTGGTGAGAACTAAATCATCGGTCATTCTAATAAATCCCTTTCGGACAGTAAAAGATCACAAGCCTTGGAGGAACGTGGTGTACAATGCTACACAAATCAAGCACTAATATGTGACGAGCCTCGTCATCGTGTGTCATACGTCACTCAAATCCCCACGTGACATGATCCTCACTAGACATCAATCATTTTGACACATTTTTATTTTTTCTCTCTTACAATTTTCTACGAGAAATTTGTATTACTTGCACATTTTTTTATATAATAATAATCGACATAAAACATAGGCATAAGTTGTATCAACACCATTTTATGTTATACCTCTATATATATATATATATATATATATA
>NW_022754442.1:0-1042 GCF_011630105.1 Anneissia japonica | reverse complement strand
CAAATATAAAGGTATAAATATAGAACTGTAGTTATATAGTGTCTGAACATCATATAGTAAAATCATGGAGGAAATATATTGAGAAGGAGTACCATCGACAGAGGATCAAAGGTACAGACCTCCTCGCCGCGATCGTCATATCTCACCAGTTACGTAACCGTAATTAACAATAGATAAGCTGTAATCGGTAACCGCGCATGCGCCAGTATCTGTCAACAACCAAGCCACAACAAATCACTCGGGGCAACAAGAAGCCAAGTTACGACTTTCGAGATCGTGCTGAAAATATGGATGACATAACTGATGCTATCGATTTTTATGAATTATAAGATGAGTTAGAGGATGAAATTCTCAAAGAATTGGAGGCAGCAAATGAACTAGAAGACCAAGAAAATGGTATTGTTTTTTTTTTTTATCAACACAACAGTATATGTGTGATGAGAGTGTGGAATTGTAGTATTTCTCCGGCAAGGAGACCAAGCAAGCTAGCTTAGGCCTATCCCTCTAGTGTAGTAGTATAGGGCCAATGTATGGCTTGTTCGAGGGCATGTTGTGCCCTACCACCTAGCCTAGGCCTCTAGTGAGAATCGGGACTCTCGCGCGAAAGCTCGGCGTAGGTATGGTCTCCATTTATATGTAGCCTACTTAGAAATTATTAGTATAGTAGTAGTAGGCCTAGGCTAGGGGTACCGGAGTCTAGGACGTAGTAGTAGGTCTTTTCCATCATTTGTTGTTGACAATGATTGAATTGATAGTAGTACAGCCTTTGGAGACATATGTAAGTGAATTTAGTTTAAGAGAACCTTACTTACTAGGCCCTAATCTATTATTATTATTATTATTATTATCTATTATTCTTCCATAGTTACATAAACTTTCATATAATACCAACACTGCTGAATATCATCTTATTAATTAAACAAATCCAAAGTTATTTTAATTACTAGTATAAATACATTTTAAAAAATACCAGGTAAGGTCAAATAATAATGCCTCCACGTATGTAATTACAAAAATTATTTCTATATTGTGTGTGTCAGTA
>NW_022754441.1:0-716 GCF_011630105.1 Anneissia japonica | reverse complement strand
GTTTTTCTAATTACATCATATGCTATATATTGGGTAATTCCATGGTAACTGACATTACATTTCATTCTTTATTATATTCACATACTTACCTACTTTATATTAAAACCATAGAAAAATGTTACAATTGATGGTGCTAACCGCAAAAACCAATAATTAAAAAAATATTGAAAAAAAATATGTCGAAGAAACATACAAAACATGACTTGTATGCCATGAAATACTGTATTAGTATACTAGAAGTACAGTTAATTATTACAAATTTGTTAAATTGTTTGTAAAATAGTATTGACACTGGTGACTGATGTTTTTTTTTCGTAGTTGAATTAACCATAATGATTATGCTATTTTGTGTTTGCCACAATACATTGAATTAATTCAGGTTAAATAATAACCTCCTAATTAGTTGTATACATAAAAAATATATTTAGTGTGTGTGTAATTTAATCAAACAATCGTGAGTACCCAGTGCTACAAACAACCAACTACTGTACGATATTTTTTATGTGCTATTTTGCATTTGTCTAAATATAATTATTGAGATTAGTTAAATAATAATCTCCTAATGAACTAATAACCTCCTTAATTGTAGACATACAATTATATTTAATGATTGTGATTAAAATCAACCAATTACGGGTACTCTGAGCTACAACCAACCAATGATAGTGTTATTCTTTGTTTGTTGGAATATATTGAGATCATGAAAAGCCTGAGGA
>NW_022754440.1:0-913 GCF_011630105.1 Anneissia japonica | reverse complement strand
ACTGCAAAAGAATCCGGTATTCAAGGGTTTGCACTACAAAAGAATACGGTATCCAGAGGGTTAAGAAAGGTCATTAAACCAAATTTCCCAGAAGTGGCTTCTCCCCAACTTGTGACCCCTCAAATCAAACTTTTCCTCTTTAAACTTGAATTGTCTGTCAATTTCAGATGATTCATAATGTAAGTCGCAAGTCTGCCTCGGCTTGATGTTCCCCTCTACCTATCACCATCTTGGTCATCATATTATTTGAATAATTCATAATGGATTTTTCGGGTGGATGCAATATTTATACAGTATGCCATAATGTTAATTGCAAAAAGCAACTCTACTGCCAAACACTCATCCTTACTCCACTCGTAGCAATGCACTGATAGCAATGCACTGATAAACAGACTTTGATAACAAAATATGCTGTCTAGACTAAAAAATTATGTCATTCAGAATGGTGAGTACTTGGAAGATATAGACATTTGCATTTTTATAAATAAATCAACTGTAACTTTGTATACACTACAACTATATTTGACATACTTTGAAAGAATAATGTTTTATAAGTTTAATAGAAAATGAAATTTAATATTTTAGTTGCTAGGTCTTTCTTGTGCTTTGCAAACAATTTGAAAAACATTATTTTGAGGTAACTATACAAAATTAGCCTAGCTCAAGGAGTATAGGACAAGAATTTTGTTTAGCTAATTGTCAGAAAAAAAAATGAGATTTTAATTTTTTTATGATCATTAAATACAGGAGCAGAGAACATATCACTTTCAACTTAAAAAAAAAAACAAACAAACAAGAGAAAATAAAACTGAAGAAAACGAGAAATTAAGAAGTGGATATAAAAATCACTATGTAAGTTTTAAGCAACACCGTAAAACCATGAATAAAAGCCCTGGGCTTATTTTTTTTTTGT
>NW_022754439.1:0-1024 GCF_011630105.1 Anneissia japonica | reverse complement strand
GCTACATTTCAGTCTGCACATGAACTCTGTCTCATCCACGCCTGCTACTTCGTAATAAAAAAAAATGATCCCCGCCCAGGTGGTTCACAACTCAACTCCCTACATTACACAAAGCCATAGTTACCAACCGTCTCGCATCGTGCGGGACGGTCCCGCATTTTAAAGTGGTTTTTGATGAAACACGCGCATTTTGCAGAAAAACACATGCGTGATCCTAAATGTGTCACGCATTTAGCACAAGTCTATGCGTGATAGAAGAAAATGGTTTTATTAAAAATATAAAAAACGGTCATGCAGTAACTTGAGTCATTAGAGAGTACAGTATTTACGTGAATACCTATTTCGCTGTCGGGTGACTAAAAATTGATCAGTAAAGAAATATTTGTTTGTCTACATACTTCAGGTGCTCAAATTAAACGTACCTTGAAACTCAAATTGTACGTCGCTTTATTAAAAATATTTTGGCTTATGTACCTGTATTGTCAACAAACACTCCCTGAAATAGTTTTAAAGAAGCTTTTAATTGGGTACAATACTAGTAATAAAAATAACTATCGACTAGGTATTTATAAGATTGAATCTGTATTTTCTACTGGACCTAAATTTTGGAATAACTTGCCAGAAAGAATTAAAAACTCTTACAGTGTCAATCATTTTAAAACACAGATTTCTAAGCACATCTAATCTCTTAATGCAAGATAACTTCATGGCAATACTGTGACTTTTAAATAACGATTACTTGTTCATTTTGGCAACATGTATTTCATATGGGTGGGTGGGTTTCTGTATCTGCCGTAATGTAATTTGTTTTAATTTTTGTATATTTTTAATGTTTTTTAATATTCTATTTTGCTTATGATTGTCTTTTTGTTAAGGTGATACAACACATTGTCAGGCCTTGCCTTTGTTGTATTTCCTCAATCTTTATTAATAAAGATTGATTGATTGATTGATAAAATGCTCAGATCGTCGGGAGCACCACGGGCCTTCGCCCCCGCCGAAGCTCCACCCCTGAACCCCGCCC
>NW_022754438.1:0-2246 GCF_011630105.1 Anneissia japonica | reverse complement strand
AGCTCATGTTTGCATTCATTTGATGTTTTGCCATTTTGGCAGGTCTATGGCATCCCAGTATTTTAAAGCTGCCTATTCTCAGCTCTTCTCTTAATTTGAACATAACTGTCATTCTGTTTCATTTGATCAGATGAAGAAAAACGCGCTTTTCCTTACCCTTTGTGCTTTTCACAGAAAGCGTTTTTAGTAGGCCTAGGTAATTATGCAAAACCCAGGCCTAACTAAAAAATTGAAATTGTCATAGTATGTAACTCAAGTTAAAATAACACTTTTCATTACTCGTGCAGCTTAATCAAATATTATATGTCATTTTAAACGACCCAATTGGCATTAACATGGTAACATCAATTTATTTTTTAAAATTAGACAGCGACGTTCTCTCAGAAGTTGTTCTGTAGACGTTTATCAATTGATGACCTTTTGACTTCCTGAATTCTGCAATGAGATTTTCGGGTCGATTCAGCCGAGACGGCCCGAGTGGAGTTTCATGTAAATGTTTCGTACGGAAAAAAAAATCGCCACCGGCTCAACACCGGTGTTGAATGCTGCCCTCTATGGACATTTTTGAGGAAAACTAGCTCACTAGTCTGGGTAGTTGCTAAATACAACGGGTTCAGCCGAGGGGGCGTGGCTTGTATATGGTGACGTCAAGTGTAATTAAGCCGTCTACCAAAAAACATCACACTACACTGTGTGACCAATGTGAATTTAGCAAGGCGAGCAGGCTAGGGCTTAGCTTATGTTTTCTCTTCAGTGTGCTGCTGCTACGAGCAGGTGAGGGACGATTGAGTCCATTTTCAGACAATTGGCCTAGTAGTATGGACGTGCATAGGTCTAGGCTCCTGGGCTAGGTCAGACCAGGAGGTCTTTTCAGTAGTCCGGTGCCTAGACCTAGATTGTGCGTCCAGCAACCCGCAACAGTCCGTCTAGGCCTATGCCTCATTTACGTGAAGTTAGGCGCATGCAGAATCTGTTGTAACCCCTCGCCTAGGCTACTGAAAAATCTGCACTGAGTAGGCGCATAATGGGCCTACATAACATTACAATACAAAATACACGACATTAGAAAGTTAATATATTTACTTAAATTACATATATATATATTCGGTTCCTTTCTCTTTTTCTGGATTATAGCCGGCAATATTGTTTCAAATCAGGGAACACTAAAAAAAAATCTGAACTTCAGCAGTCATGTTGTAAAAGTTGTAATTTTAATTTATAAGGCCCCGAGGTCCCCGACGAAAAAAGTGAACGTCGGACGTCCCCCAATATCCGTCGAAAGTGTTCCTCTTGGCTCCCCACCAACCCCCGAAAAAGAATTGGTTTGAAAGGCTTACTTAGTCGATTTTGGTGTCTACTAATATGTAGAAAATACATTACATTTTTTCTCCCCGACGAATTGAGGTTTTTCTCCACGACAGGGGGTGGAAGAGAAGCCAGATCTCCCCGACGGGGGCCCTATATATTATTTACTCTGTGTAGGCCCAATGAATTGATAATATTTCAGAAACCAGATCTACATTTTGAGAAATTTACGCCTACGTTTTGATCAATTAGACATTGAATTTTGCAATTACATTTTGATTTTAACATGGACTTTTGCTGCGTATGGCACCCCATACTACTACTACTACTACTATGTTATGTTAAGGGAAAAGAATAATTTAGTTGATCTACATTTAGTACAAGCACCTATAAACAGAATAATCATAAGGAAGATGAGATCACCAATAAAGAGGTTAGTGGAAAGGAAATTGGTTTGGAGGAACCGGGAGTTTAACACGGAGATCAGATTTTTAAACAAAGAAAGATATATTAAAATATAGCCGATTCTCATAACAGTAAACTTACAATTTATGCAAAAACAAAATATTACAATTTTTACTTTATTTCATTGAGTTACCAGATTTCACCTAAAGTTTTTTACAAGAAAATAATATTTCCCAAACTAACTTATACTACTGTTACACTATCAAGCCAAGACAAACACTGGTGTGACACCGGAGCCAAAACCCATTTACACTTAACAAAGAAACTGCGGGATGATCTCGGATCGCACCCATATACACTTGACAACAAACACCGGCTCGCGATTTTTTTTTCCGTACGAAACATTTGCATGAAACTTCACTCGGGCCATCTCGGATTGACTCGAGTGAGTACGGACGAGGAACAAGAGCTGACACTTCGCAATGTCGTGACGCTCGAGTTTTACTATTATTGCTCTTTCTATGTTTACCTACGGT
>NW_022754437.1:0-562 GCF_011630105.1 Anneissia japonica | reverse complement strand
TTGGCCGACACTTTATCAAGAGCCTTTGTTACTGATCACGGAAATGTTCATCAAGTACCAGAGAGCATCCATCTTGCCGATCTTGCAGTCCCTGAGAAACAGTTGCAAGATATCCAAACTGCTACGGCAAGTGACATAGGTTTACAGACTGTCAAACGTCTGATCACTTCGGGTTGGCCAGAACATCGAAGTCAAGTTCCACCAGAAGCACAGCCATATTTTAACTGTAAACATGAACTCTCCATACTGGACAATATAGTCTTCAAAGGAGACAGATGTGTAGTTCCCCGATCAGCTCGCGAAGCCATAAGAAAAGAACTTCATAGCGCCCACCTTGGAGTAGAAAGTACGCTTCGGCGCGCGAGAGAGACTGTATTTTGGCCTGGAATCACAGCTGATTTGAAGGACTTTTTGTCTAAATGTGACATATGTAATACATTCCAACCTGAGCAGCCAAAAGAACCACTGCTCCATCATGAACTTCCAGATAGACCCTAGGAGAAGATTGGAATTGATCTGATGTCCTTGGATGGTCACCACTACCTTGTAACGGTAGATTATT
>NW_022754436.1:0-777 GCF_011630105.1 Anneissia japonica | reverse complement strand
GCGTCGGCTCGTAAACACAGCACCACCTCTGCGCTCGGCGCGCACTTTGGTGAATATCATCCTGCCGTGAAAGACCCCGATATTTTGGTTTCTATCGTCAGAAGAGCGCCTAAAAATGAATTGCGCCTTCGTGTGTTGGAAGCACAATGTATCAATCGCATTAGGCCCTCTATAAACCGTAAGAATGAGCTTAGTGACGCTTTCCTTATTACTGTCGTGGTTCGGGAAGCCTCAGTATTGATTTAGTCCTGATTCGACCACTGAGGTTTGGTGGATGAGACCAAATACCCATTCAGAAGAACAAAATACGTTTTGAGACCAGACTGCAATTACTATCTTTTCTTTTATTCCGACGTATACAGTAACGCAGGTATTCACACAGTAACGCAGGTATTCACCATCCGATACAAACAAAAAAAAAACCCTATAATATATAATAGCATATTCATAAATATAATTATATAAATATATCATTATCACAATAATTAACAATTGCAACAATTAACTAATTAATTACAACATAAGCATTCACAATTCAAATGCACTCACTATAACATTGTCACTTGAATGTCATAAAGCTACCGTATTACATTATGGTATAATATATATACACATATATATAGAATAACAATTATTATTAGAGTAACGAGCTCAATACCTGGATCATAGAACTAACTTCATGGCATAGCAAACACTCTTAATACCATACGTTACCACAGGACGAAACTAGACGTATTAAAACAAAGATTAATTAAATCATTGGTAAACGCATACATT
>NW_022754435.1:348-515 GCF_011630105.1 Anneissia japonica | reverse complement strand
CTGCTATTAGGACTACAATTTATTTGAAAATATCTTGGGTCGGGCCGATCGTCCACACCAGTTGGGCCCAATCGTCTATCACCCGAAGTTTTCATTACGATTATCAAGAACGTACACGATCTATGCCCTGGGCTAGGCTTAGCTTGCTGTCGTCACTCTGCTACGTA
>NW_022754435.1:0-334 GCF_011630105.1 Anneissia japonica | reverse complement strand
CACAAGTCAACTCGGCCACAGTCAACTCGGCCACAAGTCAACTCGGCCACAAGTCAACTCGGCCACAAGTCAACTCGGCCACAAATCAACTCGGCCACAAAAAGTTCGGCTACAGCCATCTCGGCCACAAGTCAACTCGGCCACAAGTCAACTCGGCCACAAATCAACTCGGCCACAAGTCAACTCGGCCACAAGTTATTTGATGTAAAGTTTTTGCATCCTTTTTCTTCAATATATGATTGAAATAAAGTACACAGTATGTTTTAGTAAAACAGGACCACTACACTACCAAAAGAGATTTGAATGCTATTGCCTATGAATTAAAAAGAGTTAT
>NW_022754434.1:0-1879 GCF_011630105.1 Anneissia japonica | reverse complement strand
GGAGGGGAGGGGAGGGGAGAGGGCGTTAGTAATATGAGGTGACTTTTTTGCTTCAGACATTTTCAATAGTGGACTGGGGACCGCGAGCCCTTTTTCCCACTCCCTGTATGCCTATGCGTAACTGCGTGCTCCGTATTTCACACCAGTTCCATGAATTTAATAATAGTACTGTAACACATGTTATAATGTGTTCCATGAATTTAATAATAGTACTGTAACACATGTTATAATGTGTTTTTAAAGAACACCATACAAACACTTGTTGTAAAATCTAAACTGTACATTACATTTCTGTATTTTGTGATGATGTTGTAGGACAATGAGCTTAAGAGGGAATTATTAAGACGTGCAGGGAAATGTGTTGAATGTCGAATGACTCTCGAATATGATAACAATAAAAGAAATAATAACAATAGCAACAATTATAATAAATTTAATAATATTATTTTAATTTAAAAGGCGCCTATTAATAATATTATTGATAGGCCTAATAGCAATATCATAATGATAATAGACCTAATAATAATATATGAATCCATAGAGCAATCTATTTTCAATACTCTACTCATGAAACATAAACTATCAACACCACGGGTAGGGCCTGAGATTATCGTCTGAATTGAATTGTTGAATATGGATGTTCCTGGAAAATGATATTGTATGGTATTTTAATTGATCATCAATAACAGATATAACAGACAAATTTGGTTGACCTTCGTTCTGAAATATGTTAAGTTTAAGTTTCCTTATATTATCAGCTTGCAGTGGCGGATTCAAGGTGGGCGCATTCGGCAACCCCCCACCACCACCCTCCCAAAAAAAAGGAAATAATAAAATAATGGCGATAAAAAGAAAATTGTATTAAAATTTAAGTCTGAAAATCCCATTTCCGGCCATTGGAAGTGCTATAATATTAACATTCCTTACACGTTCGGGTTGTGTGTGGATCCTCTATCTGTGAAAATCCTCCTGGGCCCCTTCTATTACGAATTCCTGGATCCACCATTGGCTTATGCAACTCTTTTACAATAAAAGATAGGCTATCGTATTCCTTCATGAATACCAAGCTGATACGGCGTGAGTTAAAATGAATTCGTTCATAGTTATCGATCACATCTATACCTGTTGTTCAGCGTTGATAAGTTATAAAACTTCCTGTTTGCTTTAGCGAACTGAAATAATTGTACCTGGCTATTTTAAGTGCTTAACAAACCGAGAAACACTCAATGTTAAGTTAATTTAATAATGAAATGGACATAGCAAATTGTATATTTGTATGTTATATCCTGTTGATCATATGCTTGTTGAGGAGACTCGTAGACTACGTTCAATAACAAGAGTTGGAGTACTATTAATATCCGTGGCTATCTCAGTAATCATATTCCTAAATGTATTCAATCATAACTGTATAACACCCATGTAACGAGGATCTGCTGCTGCAGGCTTGGTTTGATAACATCCATTCCTGATAGTCCTACTTCAATTTGCTTATTGCTAAGCAGCCCCGTCTAGACACTTTTTAAAGTTCTACATATAAAATCATCAAAGAAAAACGTGAGTTCAACAAACGCAAGTGCTGATACTTTGATATAAATTGTGCATAAATATGTGATTATTGAATTACGAATGATAATCAATATTCAAGAAAAACGTAAAGGTCGATTCGAATTCTGATGAGACATAGGCCTATACATTTTTTCTATTAAAATATTTATCATCATCATCCTAATATCATCAACAGTGAAGACATTTCTTTATACCGAAGCTGCTATCATGTATTTACTATTATTTTTTTAAATATTACACAATACCTTGAGAAAAAAAAAATAGTTTGAATCAAACGGATTATGATGCATAATTGGTAAAATATTACTCGGTT
>NW_022754433.1:0-503 GCF_011630105.1 Anneissia japonica | reverse complement strand
ATTTTATTTTATTTACAAAGCCAAATATAGCGACCATGAGATTGCATTCAAAGACTAAAGAAAAAACAAGTTACATTGCGGTGGCTTTTACGTTTCAATGAATGCTAATGGACAAACAGTATTATGTAAAGTTATGATGATTTTATTGTTACATGGTACCATCAAACCAAGTTTGGTAAAACTTATGAGGAACTTTTACTGAATCAAAATTAGAAAAAGACAAACAGAGAAATATCTGAGATTACACTTATATAAAATACATTATGAAATTAAAAACATTAGGGAAACTTAAAGTATCAATGTCTACTGATTTAAATACTTTTACACTTAAGTGCAATGGACAGACCTGAGGCTAAAAAGTATTATGTAAAGTTATGTTTTTTATGTTTACATGGTACCATCAAACCATTTTTGTTATCACTTAACACACAGGTGGGGATAAAATTCAGTTGGAGGGCCAAAGTAAATTTTTGATTTACACAGAGGGCTACATGCAAACTTTG
>NW_022754432.1:0-798 GCF_011630105.1 Anneissia japonica | reverse complement strand
TACTGTACATACATACATTATAACATACATACTTATGTGTATGGTTGGGTCAAATTTGTGTGACGGTTGAAAAATACAGGGGGTCATTATGGTCCAAAATAGTGATTTCAGACCACATTGGTAATGTAATTCGACAGGCAAATTACAGTAACATTTTTAGCAAATTTCTTTGAAAATATATCGTAGGGATAGGGCCTAGCTAGGTATACAATATTTTCATTTTACAGTAGTTTGGAATGATATCGGAAGCGGGGGTGCTTGCAGTGGCCTGCTAAGGACTACAATTTATTTGAAAATATCTTGGGTCCGATCCTCCACACCAGTTGGGCCCAATCGTCTGTCACCAGAAGTTTTCATTACGATGATCAAGAACGTACACGATCTAGGCCTTGGGCTAGGCTTAGCTTGATGCCGTCACTGTGCTACGTATACTACGCATAACAAAGAAAGCGACCCACGTGGTGCATTCTTAAATATTACACACATTATTTAATTGTATTAGACAATAACACGATATCATTGATTGAACGACCTAACTACCCTCGCATCGCAGTAATACTGAACTAAGCCTAGCTTACGCCTCATGTTTTTGTGGAAAGCTAGATAGTCGTTATGTACCCGACAGTCGGCTGCCTTTATATTTTCACCTGTTTTCAGTTTGCATTCAAAGGGTACATTACTGCACAGCCAACTGTCAGGGATATAGTACCTTCATATGACTACTCATACGTACACAACAGAAAAAAACGTTGCATGGACTTAGTGAAAAATGGAGATCTAAATGAAAAAACGATGTAT
>NW_022754431.1:0-2197 GCF_011630105.1 Anneissia japonica | reverse complement strand
AAGAGGGAGACAGAAAATCAAATGGAGTGATGACGTCAAGAGATGGTGCCTAACATTATCTTACACGGAGGCTAGGAGAGCAGCAGAAAATCGTGTAAGATGGAGAGCCATGGTGGCCGCCTAACTTAGTAGTGTTTTAAAGGATAAACGGGGATCAAGAAGAATATACAATGGTTTTTTTTGTGCTAATTTTATTTATAAGGAAACTTACAATGAAAAATGGTGGAGGGACTTAGGGGAAATAATCGTTGTTTCCCCTTGAAACACAGCCTCATATTTGGTCTTTGCCTCTGCTACAGATACTAAATTAAGATGGTTGCAATATCGAATCATACACAGAAATTTGGAGGTAAATAAACCCTTTCTTATTTAAAATAGAAATGTTGCCACTAATTTGTGTACATTTTGTAATAAGTATGACGCAACAATTGATTATATATTTTACTCATGTTCTATTATTTCAATATTTTGAAGAGAAGTCTTATCTTGGATCAAAACGTATACTAAATTAAACATTACAGGATAGCGAACTACGCTTGTTTGGAATCAGAAAGTTGAAATCTAAAGCCTTGTCGTATGCATATATACAGATGTAAGATGCAGAAAACTTGCCATGTATATAAAAGGGAGGTGAATAAGTATTACTCGATAGAAAAATATACAGCATTAGCCAATAATGACTGAAAAAATCTAAAAAAAAATTATTATTCATTATAGATTCGGGGCTATTTGTTTATAAATATTTATAAATGTTTTATTTTTTGTTTGTGTCTATAATTTTGAAGATAGTAATAGCAAATAATAATCGTCTTTTACCACACTAAATAAAAACAAACCTAAAATGTATATGTCGTACGTATAAGATGACTTATTGTTTTTTGATCGTACATTTCTATTTTAAGCCTCGTCTTTCTTATACTCGAGTTATATATGGTATCCCAGCATTATGAGCGATAGCCTCAGGAATGGCCACCAAAGGCAGACTTTTCACTAGTAGTAATATTAATAATAATAATAATAATAATAATAAAGATAATAATAATAATAATAATAATACATGATGCATGATGTACATTTATTAAATCAAATGAATAAAACGGATGTATACTTACTATTTTTTTCGAAGAATTGACAAAGAAATGGCTTTCTTTTATTACAATCTTGCATTGATACCACACTCTTTTCATTTTCAAGATGAACCGCTATTTGTGTTGAAAAAACTGACTGAATGACTGATTGATTTATTGTTTGACTTATTGTTGATTTAGTTATTCATTTATTCAATAATATTTTGTGAGGGTCGTCCATCCAGTCGGAGCTAATCATTAGAGACATACATATAACACTTGGCAAAGGAATATGAGGCCGATATTAATTTAAACATTTAAAAAATTACCAAAATAAAAAACGAATAATTAAAACGAAATACAAATGAAAACTAACAAAGTAAAATAAATAAATGTATGTAAAGAAGTTTAAAAATATAGTATAAATATAAAGTTATAATAAATATAAATTAATTATACATATTGTTTGATTCATTCATTCATTCTTTAAATTAAATAATTGATTGATTGATCGATTGATTAGTTGGTTAGTTCGTTAGTTGATTATTGATTGATTGATTAACTACCTGACTAATTGGTATATTGATTTATTTAATTTATGAACTTGATTGATTGATTGATTGATTAACTGGCTCGTTTGTTGATATATTTATTTATTTATGGGTTAATTGATATATGGAATGACTGGCAGACTGACTGAATATAAAACTGATTTCTACATAATATAATCCACATATAGGCCTATTATTTAAACGTAAGTTGACAGAAAGTGTTCATCAGTCTAAAAGAAAGACCTTTACTTTGATAGCTGATTTTAATGAAATTGGGTAAATTTTCCCAGGTTTGGGACTGGTTAACTGAATGTTAAGTTAAAAAGATAAAATATGTATAATAACATTAACATACGTGAAGCAAATGTGTATTATAGGTTCAGTAACCTTTAAAGGTAAATAAAACGTGTTTTTCTTATATATACAGTTACTAAAAAAAACTTTTTTGTTAATTGTATACAGTATAATATAAATACATATAGTGTGTGTGTGTGTGGAGAGGTGGAATGGGAGTTGTGTGTGTGTGTGTGTGTGGGTATGTATATGAATATAACACATAAGTCTTCCCACAAAAACAAC
>NW_022754430.1:0-746 GCF_011630105.1 Anneissia japonica | reverse complement strand
TGACTGACTCCGGTGCCCCGGGAGAGGGCGCACTATTGTTTACCATTGAATAACAACCCTGGCGTAAGCTATTTGACCAATCGCGTGCTCCGTAGTTTATTTACTTTGGCACGAAGTCATCACAAAAGTTTGGGCGCTCGACATTTTTCATTTCTCTGGGATCGAGGACGCGCGACACGCCAAAAATAGCCTAGGAGGAGGATGAAGCACCGAGAAAGGATAACCGATTTTTTTGCTTCAAGGCCAGCAACGAAGAAATCACGAAATTTAAGAAGTTAGAAAATTCACCCTTGTTTTCACCACATGCTCATGATACTGCCTGGCGGCGGGATAGGTGTACTTTTTCGGGCTAGGCCTAGGCCCTTGGCCCTAGGTCTAGCGTTGCTAGGTAGGGTAGGGTCGTAGCCTATCTATGAGGCCTATTATTTGCGAACGATTTTATTATTTATTTTGTAATCGAGCTAGCATAGGCCAGGGCCTAGGCTAGCAAGGAAATATACTTGGTAATGTTTTCACGTTTCGTCAGAATTAACTGACATTATTCATAATAATATATTTATTATTTTTTCTCAATATATCTCATTTAAACCAAGACAGCTCTTAAATTATTCTTTATTTTCACTGTGCTAAGTTTTTTTACATAAACTGGTTCTTAAACATGTACATTTGTAGCATTATATATATGTCTGTTTTTTTTTTCAATATTACAGTGCAAGTATATTTACATGGTTCTGTAACTTGTAAAT
>NW_022754429.1:0-2143 GCF_011630105.1 Anneissia japonica | reverse complement strand
TAAATGTAATCACCAAGAGGATTGTTAGATGCCTACCTGGAGTAAAATCTATCATGGCAAAACTTTACATATAAAATAATAGGTGCTGCCCTGTAAAACAGATGTAGCCGTCAGAAAAATAAATATGCCTATATGTTGATCTACGAATAATAGGTCACTTTGAAAAAACTCCTTACTATAACATCCCGTTGATAGTCCCTTAGCTGAAACACAAAGAGAAATTAAGCAACAAATGTTCATTGGAAATCGCAAAACTTCATTGTCTAGTGTGTATACATTAGCTAATAAAAAGTTTAGCTCCCAGCCAAATAATAATTTAAAAAAAAAAAATTCAATATTCTATACTGTAAAACCTTGATTTGAAGCCCTAGTTTTTTTTTTTTTTTTTTTTTTTTGTTTTTTTTTTTAGCTATCTTGAAAGGAAGCCCTAGATGGGCTTCATTTCTAGGCTAACTTTTTAAACTATAGATGATGATGACATAATTAATGTCGAAACATTGAATCCCGACACGATGGTGTGCATTTCGATACTTGGAGTATGTATTATACTATCTTGTCTGAGATTAATCAGTGGACCTTTCGGTTTTATAGAGGGGGCTGCAATTCCAAATGGGCTTCATCTCAAGCTAAAGCCCACTGGGCTTCAATTCGAGGTTTTATGGCATTACTTTTACAGGTACATTAGACAGGAGCTTCGAAATCGGTACACATTTACTGAATCTCCATGCTGAGGATCCTGATGTCGGTGACGAAGTGCTTAATTACTCACTTGTGGAAACAAGTGTTTTTTTTCGACTCCTAAACAACGGTACCTTGATACTCATCAGAAGCCTTCAATCATGGGTAAACCTTGGCTTTACAAACATTGAAAAAACAACTTTTAGTTTGTTATCCAATAATAGGTTATTTTTAGCAAATTCATTTGCTATTACATATTAAACCAGGGAGCCGTACTATTAAATTTTGTATTATGACTGCTCTATGAGTAAACCAGTAAGACAACAAGCATTTAAATTATACAAACAGGTAAAAGATAAGAAACATACAATAAGAAAATCAAACTGAATACAATTACAGTAGTATGTACACAACATATTATAGTGATAACCGCGAGGTACAAAGAAGTTTTAGTGAAAGTACGAAAACAGAAAGATTTTTGGTAGTAGGTACCATTTTTATATTTGATATTTTCGAAAGTATAAACAGAAATCTGGATAAGTCGATTTTAACGTTTCTTGTCAATTTTCAATCAATAAGTTATACTGTATAATAATAATAATAATAATAATAATAATAATAATAATAATAATAATAATAACAGCGTAATAAATAAATAAGGAAATCTCAAAATTCAACAGTCGAAGGATTAATTCCCACTTAAGCAGCTAGCTGTTCCATCTTAGTCCACTAATCGATATTTTCAAAAATGTAAGCAGAAATCTGGAAAAGTCGATTTTAACGTTTCTTATCAATTTTCAATCAATAAGTTATACTGTATAATAATAATAATAATAATAATAATAATAATAATAATAATAATAATAATCAAAGTACGTCACAACAGCACTACTTTAACAGTGCGTCTCTGTTTAAAACAACATAGCAATTTATTTTAAATCCTACACAATACAATGTATTATCAAGGCGTTACAAATCATTTAGACTGATAAAGCCACAACTGGAATATTAACATCTTTTTCTCGTTATTACCATGTAGTATGTAGATCGTTGCTGCTACAGTGCTGGCAGACACAGTGGCATAGACACTGATTTACAGGGTTTTTTTTATACATAAACAAATATGTATTGTTCTCTCCGAATTCACTCTACATCATTCTGCTAATTGGCATGCCATGCCAAAACCAGCATCCGTGACAAAAAGAAGAAATTTGATTTTTAATATGTTCATATTCTCCACATTACAAACTTTAAAATAATAAGTCATTTACAAGAATCGACTTATTATTGCTAAAGTTATACTACAGTTACAATTTCCACAATCTTATGCTAATTACTCAGTTAACATTTAGCGACAGTGCGCTGGTTTTGAGAAGTCAATCCTCTATATTCAGATATTTTTTACCATCCACTCATAAATATCTATTTAAAATGAATTACTTCTTCAATTTTTTTTTTTTTTTTT
>NW_022754428.1:0-558 GCF_011630105.1 Anneissia japonica | reverse complement strand
AGGCCTAGACCCAGAGCCTATGCATACCATAAGCATACCACTAATACTGCTACAATAAAAAAAAATTAAAACTATGATGTGTAGATTTTTCATGATCAAAGAAGCAATATATTATTTAATTTATTATTAAAAATAAAACGAAGAAAACATTTTAATCTAGCGTACGTACGACAGCCCCACCGCCGGCTACATAGTTTTAATGTGAGCCATAATGAGTATGTTTCTAACATTTTTACTGTCCTCGAAGTTACCGTACAGGAAATACACAGGCAAGTTTCACCCAATAATATACTCCTACTTTAATTAGTATAGTTTAGTTAAAAGTATCATTATCATTTCAGAAGTCAATTATATATCGAAGCAGAACATAGGCCTATATGTTGATGATGTCACTTCGCCAACAGACGGCATCGCTGGTAAGTCATTCATCACACGCATGAAACACTATGTGGATCGGCATCAACGCTCAAGAGGCACGCGTGCTGCCGATAAAAATCGAGATCCATCGACTAGGCGAACAAACTGGAAAACAATTGAGAAACCACTGTTTGAAAAACG
>NW_022754427.1:0-659 GCF_011630105.1 Anneissia japonica | reverse complement strand
AATAATAGTGTATAGCAAAAAATTGAAGCTTTGTCTTAAATTCCAATACAATTGATCAGCATGCAGACATAGGCATAATCCAGGCATTAAAAAAAATAAGCAGTTTCATAGAATAACTTTAGACAAGACTGTACAAAGCCATACATTAAAAAAGTTGTTCCTGTATTATATATTGAGCCACATTTTCATACTGTACTATCAACTTCGCACATTACATATTTCAAAATTAATCCTCACAATTTTTTTTCTAAATCTCGGTCACATATTTGCTTCAAAAGGATTACTATTGAATGGGATTATAATACCATTTAATATTAAAGATATTTTGCAAGTGAAACAGGTACAGTAATACTGGTACAGTATTTATTTATTTATTATAAATTTGGCATGCAATATAAACCAGATGCTGCAATATAAACCAGATGCGCAAAAAACAAAAACTTAAGTGTGTGGCATTTCAGTATATCTTCAGAAAAAAAATCATTAGATAAATCATTTTAATTTAATTCTTTTGAAATATTTTGGCCTCAATCACTTGCTGCAGAGCTCTGAGCATCGCCACCTTCTGCTAACCGTGGATTGGACATGTCCATCTCATCATGTCCACACAGATGGAACTGTTTGCATCACATCCATTTGAGCCAGTCATTTGCTCCTAT
>NW_022754426.1:0-502 GCF_011630105.1 Anneissia japonica | reverse complement strand
GCATTGCCAATGGCTACTCCCATTGATATGGTTAAACTATTGCCATCTAGACTTTCCGGTGCAGTTTTTAACTACTGGGATAACTCTCAACCTTTGAATGAGGAAGCTGTATCACCCTTCCGTGTTACTAGAACTGGCAGAAAAGTGAAGCCACCTTCCTCCAGATTCCTGGAATAACTGCGAATGTATGACTCTATGTCAGCACCACTTGCACATGTAGTTTATTACATGAATTTACAGTTACAGTTACAAAAAAACAAAAAAAAAACAAAAAAACAGAAAAAAAACCAGAACGAACAAACACAGAACAGAAGCAGAGGGACAACCAGAAACAACAGTACCACAACAACAAAGCGACAGCATGCGCAGGGGAGCGTACCGGTCGCGCGCGTAATTTTTGTACGCATGTGGTTGTAAAAGTTAGGATTTGTTTTTTTCTGGTTTTAGTGTTAGTGGCATGAGGGTCTTTTCTCCTTGTTCATGGGGAATGGAAACCGTCCAT
>NW_022754425.1:0-931 GCF_011630105.1 Anneissia japonica | reverse complement strand
GTCTTGACAGGGCTTTAGGCAATTGATGACCTTTGTATTTATGCCATTCCTTCTCAAATCTAAAAGGCAAATTGCCGCAATTTCTATCAGTGCATTCAATCGTCTGTATTCAAAGTCACCAAGTGCAATTTTACTCCAGGAGGAATAGACAACCATTAGGTCAAGTACCTTGCATAACCAAAGCTAAATGGATATCGAGGGGTTCGAGTTGCCAACATCTCGGCCATCCCGAGGCAAAACAAGGTAACTGACATTTTTGTTGATTTTGAGATAATACAATTTGAGAATATATAAACACGTCTGAATTACCTGTGAAAAATTCAGGTCTCAATAATGCGCCGTTTCAGAGATAGCACCACCTATCTTTAAGCACAAAACTCTAGTGGTTTTCAGTGGCAAAACAACGTAACTACAAGATTACGTGGCAAAACAACATATCTACGATGAAGATACGTTGTTTTGCCTCAGAATGGTATTCAAAAATTGTCTTGAGTTAATGGAGTTTAGCAAGGAAAAATCAAATGGTTATTGGTGTTTATATATCAATATTCTTTCTTAACAGCGACGTATGAACAAGCATATGATTGCTCCAAACGTGTTAAATTCCAAAAATGTCTTACTTGCATCAATACCGAGCCTGATATCTTTCTGAGGCAAAAAAAACGTACTGTAATTATTGCTAATAACTTTGCAATAAACAAACACAAATTTCACATATACCGTAATCACAATGTCTATAGATATACAATCCTGCAAAATTTCAAAAGGGTACGACAACTTTTTGCAAAGTTTAAGTTACGTTGTTTTACCACGGAACGGCCGATCTAGGTTGAGTGCCCAAGACACAAGTGCTGCACCAAATGCTATTGATAATTATTATTATATCTATGCATCCTCCAGATGCTTCAAAAATAAGAAAACTGATTACAAC
>NW_022754424.1:0-544 GCF_011630105.1 Anneissia japonica | reverse complement strand
ATATTGAGAAATATCCTATGTTTATATAGCCTACTTTAAATTCATTGGTAACAGAAGAGATTAATTGATAAAAATCAATAAATTGACAAAGGTTGATAAGGTATCATTACAGACTTGATAAATGTATACTAAAAAAATATTTCTAGCATATATACAATATGTTAAAGTAATATAATCATTCAGACAAAAGTGCAAACAAGGGGAAAATTAGATAAAATAAAATAATGCAGGAGAATACATAAACAGATTCCCCTTTTGTTACGTTTCAATTTATATTATTTATTACATTATTTCTCTTGCTGTTTTGGGGGTTTCCCCATGCAGTTAAATCATTATTCAATTCAATTCATTTTATTCAGTCTATTATACATAAATATAACAGAAATGTGCTTTGAAGCTAGGCGATCAAACATAAATATAAGTATTAAGTGATGTTAGAACAGTAAGTCAAACTATAAAAACATTAAAAGACAGTAAAAAGTATTACGATATATTATTAAAACACAGTACGATGATAATAGACAAAGAGCAGAAAATGCATTAA
>NW_022754423.1:0-509 GCF_011630105.1 Anneissia japonica | reverse complement strand
TTCGACATCTCCCTCTTCAACTGTTGTACATGCTCCTTGCATGTTTCGTCTGTCTCCCCATTTTCTATCTCGACCGCCTCACACTTTCTTTTTTTTCATCTCAGGCTTTACTATACTGCAGTCCCATTTCCAGAGGAAACTTGTCGTGTTTTTCTTAGGTTCTTGAATCTATATTTAATCGCTGATTGCCAAGAACTCTAAAGCATAAGACAAAAAACAAAAAAATTTAAACAAAGTAAAGCTAATTCAACTTCACTGCAAGTTAATGTTACCTTAAGATACCTGTGACAATCTGCGAGATAAGCACTTTTGTGCAAAAAGTGACAATGTTAAAAAGTTGAGTCAAAATGTAATTTTTTTTTTGTTAGGTTAGGGTTAGGGTTAGGGTTAGAGTTAAGGTTAGGGTTAGGGTTAGGGTTAGAGTTAGGGTTAGGGTTAGGGTTACTGTTAGGCAAAGTGAGATAGGCTGAAACAAACACTATTCCATTGAAAGTTTGAAGTTTTTCGGA
>NW_022754422.1:314-528 GCF_011630105.1 Anneissia japonica | reverse complement strand
GAAAAATTAAAAGTGGGACGATCCCACGAAAAAGAAAAAAACCCCCTTTTTTTTAATTCTTTAATATGAAATGCTCACAGGCCCGTATTCAGGAGTTCCGCAATCCAATAGGCTGGTGGTATATTGAGTGAATATAGTCTGGTGTTGCCCAAAAACTACGTTTACAATTAGGACTATTTTGTCAGACTTGGTATTGAACTTAATGCACTAGAAC
>NW_022754422.1:0-187 GCF_011630105.1 Anneissia japonica | reverse complement strand
CCCCCCCCCCCCCTTAGATTTTTCACCGTACGCCCCTGACAATAGGCCTAGGCCGACGGAAAAGATGTCATGCTGTCGCACCTGCGACACAAAATTGAAGACAAAGGATACCTGGATAAGCTACGGGAGTGGTCGAGGGTACGTTTACGTATTTTAAAAAACAAGTGAATGTCACCAAAAAGAGGAG
>NW_022754421.1:0-1029 GCF_011630105.1 Anneissia japonica | reverse complement strand
ATAACCTAGCTTTTTTCAAAGTTTCTTATATGCATGCTGTAAAGATGCACACTTCAGCACTCCAATTTCAGTAGGACAGTTCTTTCGTAAAAGAAAATCAATTGCCAAAAACAGTATTTCCTATGATTTTCATGTGTATAATATTAAAAACCTATGAAAATATACCGCTGTAGGGCAACAATTGTATTGTAAGGCTTTATTGTAGATTCAAAATCAAGAACTAAGAATACCTACGTAAATATACTGTACTCAACTTGTAAGTATATAAAGGAGTGGTAATTACTAAAATTGGAGTATCATCATTCACAATGAACTAAATAAAATTTCAGTGATATCTGGCTGAAATAAACTGTTCTTTAAACAAATACATTTTAATAATGTGCTAGCTTCAAAATATTGTACAAAGCTTTAAAATTATAATGATCAAAGTTAATATAATTAGTTGGTATACTTTGCCAAATTGAATCTCCTGAAACTGACTGACATTAATCTTGTCCAGAAAGGTAAATTTATTTTTTCTGCTATGCATTGTATCCTTTCCGAAAATTTATGCAATATGTTTGTTCCCAATTACTCTATTCATAATTACCCCACTCGATCTAGAACTCATATTCACATACCTACCCACAAAACTAATTACTTTCAACATAATATTAGATACTTAGGCCCTACAATGATGAACAATCTCCCTCCCCCAATTCTAAATGCTGATTCTCTAAGAATATTTTCCAAAAAATGGAAACTTTACCTAATGTCGTTCTATTAAATTAATATTTGCGGTCAGATTTGATATGTTCTGCTTTCGCATGAACTTCAGTTGTTTGTTTGTTTATTCATTTATTTATTATTATTTTTTTTGCATTTTATTTTTTATTTTTTTATTTATTTTTTTTTTGCTCTTCTTATTTTTGTCTGTATTGACTTTTTTGTTTTTATTTTTTCAGGCATGCCCATCACAAGATCATTGTCTTCTCAGGATCATGCCTTCTTCCATAGTTTACGTTTTTTTTTTTTTTTTTTTTTTTTTTT
>NW_022754420.1:0-818 GCF_011630105.1 Anneissia japonica | reverse complement strand
GGGGGCCCGGGCCCCCCGGCCCCCCCGGTTCCGCCGGCCATGTTTAGCGTGTCAATTCTAAATTTGGTTTGTTGTCAGGTTTCCAGTTACAAGACAAACGTTGTTATGGACTTTTCGACCGCGCACGCATTTCGAATACGCCTAGAACGTGCGCGTCGCTGGTGATTCGCGTAAGCTGGAATAATGCAGCTTGGTAGGCAGGTATAGACAAAATGTTTAGGTAATAGGGTAATAGGCTACTCGTTGGTATATGTCTAACATTTTAGGATAAATACATACACACTGTGTATGGGCCTAAGTTCATCTATTGCAAATACACAATTTGCAGTTAAAAAGCCCAAGGGCTAACATCACTGTATTTTACATACAAATCGGCGAAAAGGCACACAAAACAAAAGAAAACAATTAATTAAGCCAATAAAAAAGTAGAATTATTATTAGGCCTATATCAAGCTCAATTAAACCATCTGAATCAATTTAATATAATTCAATTGCCGAAATTTATCATCATTCTTATTAATTAATTCAGTTGTAAAAATGAATGTACCTAAATTAATAATGGTCATTAAGCATTCTTACAAGAGTGGGGATTCCAGATTGCAAACTCACTGTATTTACATACAAAATCGTTTAAAAAAAATCGAAGAAGCACACACACACACACACACACAAATCATTAAGCCAATACAAAATAAATTATTGTTATACTAAGAACATTAAACCAATCTAATTTAATTGCCGAAATTTATTATTATTATTATTAATTCAGTTGTAAGAACGCTTAATGAATATAACTAAGTTAAGTATTCTTACAAGAG
>NW_022754419.1:0-902 GCF_011630105.1 Anneissia japonica | reverse complement strand
TCATTTCCATTCTACATTAGTGTTAGACAACCGATGTCCTAATTCATGGTTTCTATCCATCATCTACGTGTAGAGGTCTAGAAAAGAAGATGCTCTTAATTGTGGTCTCTTACAATATTCCCTAAATGTAAGGTCTGTTGATAAAAGATTACTAATTCTTTATTATTATTATTATTACTAGAAGAATACACATGTACAGAAAATTATTAACCATAATATCAAATTTGAGATAATTTTAAAGGAAAAAATAATAACAGAAATGTGCAAATCATTGATTCAACCTTACTTTTTATAGCCACAAAAAGAAATATAAAATAAACAAATATAATTCAGCTTTACTTACTGAGTCTGTAATTTGTACTTCAGAGATTTTATTGAATGAATTTTTATCATAGAATAACAGCTTGCCATAACCTTCATCTTTGCGGACTGAAACACCAGTAACAACCATTCTGTTGTCAGGACTAAATATACAGTCAGTCCTATACATCAACAATTAAAAAGAAAAACATTTTGTACTGAAAGATTATAATCACCACTGCTTGACAATGACCATTCAGCTCTAGTTAAAAATTATCTCACACAATAATATTATGAATTGATATTACTATTAATAACTGTTGATGAAAATACAGATTAAGCACAATACTTATGGTTTAGAAAAACTATTAAAAAAAACACACTTACAACCAACAAACCAGCTCAAACCAACCACCATGAATGAAAGATCTAATTACCTTGCAAACTTTGATATTTATTTCTTTATTGCATCCAACATTGTAAAAAAAAATACCAATAACAGAATGGGAAAAAAAACCAAATCAAAAAAACATCATATTAAAATTTAAAATTATCAGGGCCAAAATATCAGTCTATATAGCTATCAAGTTTTTATATTCATC
>NW_022754418.1:0-1039 GCF_011630105.1 Anneissia japonica | reverse complement strand
TCACGTTTGGCGTCAATAGCGAACTTTCCTCGTCCGCGTAAGGTGGAAGATCTCCCGTCGGCGTCACTGCCCCGCCGTCGTCGCCGGCGTCGTCGTCCTCGTTGGCAGCTTCTCTTTCGATTATTTCTTCCATGTCGCGATAGTCCTGCGAATTGAAGTCGTACGGGAGATTGGATGGAGGGCCTTCGTGGTCGCCCACTCTCCTTCCAGTTCCTGTCGTTTCCTCAGGTTCAGTGATCACGGGAAAGTCGCCAAGGGCTTCGGAATCCAACACGGATTCCGCATACTGTTGCTCCCGTTGCTGCGGTGCACGCTCCGCGGGTAACGTCGCGACCTCCAACTCCTCCGTAGTCGTCGGTGGCGTGACGAAGGCATTCTCTTCTTCTCCGTCGTCGTACCGTTCCAAAGCGTCGAAGAGCTCGTCGGCGGTGCCGGAATCTCCTCGATCGTCGGACGTCGACGGACGCTCGTCTGCACGCGACCGGCTTGGAACCCTCTCTTCTAACCGAAGCAGTTTTCGGTAGCTGGCTTCCGAAAGATCGTACCGACATCTCTCGGTCGCTTCCACGCTTTTAGTCGGCGTGTCCAACGCTATCGACGAACCCGTCATAATACGTGGGGAAGGGAACTTGCAGAGGACGTTCAGCAAGATTGCCGAGACTTTCGCTTCGTAATGACAGCAGTCCTGTCTCGGTGGGTCGTCTCCCGTCGGGGTCCCGAAAGGGGACAGTTGCGACCGGAATTCCTCCAGTTCGTCAACGACGCTCTTTACGAGATTGTCGTCTCTCAATCTGTCTTTGAGGAAATCGCGTTCTTGCACGTAAGAAACGACGGATCCGAACAGTCGGTCGAAATCCACGTCTAACGCCACCTTCTCGAAACTCGCGAACTCCGACTCTATCACCTCCGCCGTCTTCTTCAGCCACGCGACGCTCGCACGATCTTCCTTCATTCCTATGTTCAGGTATCCCACACCGTCGGACGTGTCCGGCATAGGTCTGGTCGCGGGGGCGATGACGTCCGACGGCAATCTCAGACA
>NW_022754417.1:0-809 GCF_011630105.1 Anneissia japonica | reverse complement strand
GCAATAAAATGCATAATTATCATCATCATAATAATCACCACCCTCATCAATGTCATCACTATTGTTGTCATCATCATCATCATCACCATCACCATCACCATCACCATCACCATCACCATCATCATCATCATCATCATCATCATCATCATCATCATCATCATCATCATCATCATCATCAACAACATCATCATCATCATCATCATCATCCATACTACTGATGTATTTACTACTGTATTATTAAAAATAATTATATTAAACTAATAAAGATTACTACAACAAAAAACGACAATACTGTATTATTAAAAATAATTATATTAAACTAATAAAGATTACTACAACAAAAAACGACAAACAAAAATATTAAATGAAATCTGTGTAAATTACAAAAAAAAGTAAAACAAATATTTCAATAAATTAATAATGAAATAAAAAATTACAATCACACTCAATAAGATAAGGAATATCCGAGGAATTGTGCTTCTGCTCCCGGCCCAACAACCTTTGTTCCGAAGGAAGGAAAAAAAGACGCTTTATGGCAACTCCTCGTAACAAGTTTCTTTGTTGCGTTATTGTGATTGGCATATTAGGAGCAATGTTCAACACTGGATCTGGCTACTTGATGTTTTCATATAGAACTTGAGTACAGTTCAATAACCCTTTCTGCACTCGCGTATAAGACAACCCACGAGTTTGAAAAGATTTTTGTATGTTGGGCATATATTGTAAGACGACCCCTCCCCCTCCCCCCTCCCTCGTTTCACCGTCAGAATTCCTACTTTTTTTTTTTAACAAAAACTTATTTCCCCAAA
>NW_022754416.1:0-558 GCF_011630105.1 Anneissia japonica | reverse complement strand
AATATTACAAGCAGAGTGCTCAATGGTAGACCAGAGCGGATATAAATAAATAAAAAGCGAGGTTCAACAGTAGCTTTAATTAGACATTGTATTACTACTTAGTTTCGTACCACACACATGGTGTGACACTCTTCAGACAAAATTGCCTAATGACTAAAAAACATAGAAATACATTTGATATAAGCTGAGCATATGCAGAAAGTATAGCGGTAATACATAAACATAAGTTAAGTAGCAAAATTACATGGGAAAGATTTTGCATGCTAGGAGGGGGTAAAAATAAAATTAAGTTACAAAATTTCTTAGAAGAAATTTGTTAGCATGCCTGCATGCTGAAACAAGTTCATTACGTTTATTAAGTGTAGGTATTTCGGCTATGCATATGGGAAATATTTTTCCCATATGCATAGGTTGCATTTTTTTGATGATGGGTTATATGGTTTAGCTTGTTTGAGAATGTTCCATTTAATTTTAAAGTCCATATTTTTTTCTTTTAGTTCCCATATGTACTTGCTTAGTTCTGTGTTAAGTCTCTTGGATTTGTTCTTGAATGAGGCT
>NW_022754415.1:0-607 GCF_011630105.1 Anneissia japonica | reverse complement strand
TTGGAATAAACCAGTAACAACAATTTATGCCTTTGAAGTCTTTTTTTCTTGTTCATATATATATATATATATATTATATATATATATATATAATAGTAACAATGTTCAAATATAGTAACATGTCGTATCAAGCATGGTTCTTCAATTAAAGTTAATTTTTGTATTGTATGATCCTATACATAGCATTTTTCTACTTGTGTGTACATTACCGAGGGTTGTTACACGCTAGGAAATGTGTAACATTATGTTGATGTTATAGATTATACAGCCCTTCGTCGTGTAAACACCTTGTGATAGCCATACATTCAAATGAAGGCCAACGAAAAGTGACGTCACATACACGCTCCAAAAGTTCGTCCTCAATGTCACAAATAATGAGTGAAGTAAATAAAGTGAAGAAATGCTCATTGATAAAGATGTGTTCCAGTGCTCCAGCGTTGCTACACGCCAGGAAACCATTGTTAACACAAACCGGAATCCGACATGGTAGTTCTGATACTGAAAAACATATCACCGTTAAAAGGTAAGGGAATATTGTATAAATACATAGGCCTATTCCGTGATTGTGCTATTTTAAGAGACGCTCGAGCACGCCCACTTTGCACTA
>NW_022754414.1:0-1322 GCF_011630105.1 Anneissia japonica | reverse complement strand
CCGTCGTAACGGGCTGGGTAGTAAGAGAAAAGAAAGAGGGGAGAGGGAGTGAAAGAGAAAGAAGAGGAAAAGAAAAGGAAAGAAAAAGAGAAGAGAAAAATAAAGACAAGAATAAAAAGGAAGATATCATAATGACCAGACTCACAACACCCTGCAACCCCTTCTCCACTTAAAAATCTGTCATAACTCCTTTGATCTATGCTGCCCAATGGCGTAACCACTGGGGGACAAGGGGAAAATATCTATCTTTGAAAAATCTTCCCCACCCCTTTATAAATGCCCTTTTCATCCCCTGAAAGTGCCTAAAAACCTCAAATTTCGCGCGCATTTCTTGTTATCAAGGGCCAATTTCCTCTTAGAATTGCACATTTTAGAGAGTTTTGATCAATTCCAACGAAATTAGAATTAAAAACACAGGGGGACAAGGGGAAAATATCCATCTTTGGAAAATCTTTCCCCACCCCTTGACAAATGCATCCTCTGAAAGTGCCTAAAATTCTCAAATTCCTTGCGCGCATTTCTTGTTACGGTAGGCCAATTTCCTCTATAAATTGCTAATTTTAGGGGGTTTTCATCAATTCCGACGAAATTAAAATTAAAAACACAAAAATATTTTGACCGCTTCGCGCGCATATTTTAGGGTTTTTTAGGTTTATCCTTTTAAGTTATTTAAACACATAATAGTCCCAAAACTCAAGAAAGACAAATTTAAGATAGATCGTTTTAACCTAAAAGAAGGGCCTTAATGTGTATTGATGGTGAAAGAATATGTTGTAATAAATAAAACCATGATGAAAATGCTTATATTTAGTTTCAAACACACGTGTGTGGCCTATATTATAAATAAGATAAGCCCTATGTCGTATTGTTTTCTATATGGGGAGTGTGGTGGGGTGGGTACGATAAATTACTAACCGGGAAAATAAATACCCACTCTGAAGCTGGAAAAATTGATGCAATTTGCTATAGGCCTAATCAATAAATTCCTCATCAACCGATATAACCTTAAACATTCTTGGAATTGATATAACATTACTGATACACACCCTTCAGTGTGAAATGTGGCTCTCTTTGCAAGCACACCTAACATCTAAGGAAAGAAGAGCTTAGATTGGTACCAGATAAAATAATTTTGTTATCAACATTAATACATTATGCTAATTTTCCTCTTTGTAAGCGCATAAGACAGTGCAAATTATTTCTGTGACAGTCTTTTGAAGTGTTTAAAGCTCCATTTTATCCCATACATAGTCAAAATATTGGGGGGATAATACAATGGACCATCCCCCCTTGTCAAATATTGGGGGAATATATCCCCATCC
>NW_022754413.1:0-1677 GCF_011630105.1 Anneissia japonica | reverse complement strand
TTTTTTTCGCAACTCCTCGTCGACGTTTCCGATTGTTGTTGATAGCAGAAGTGTACCAACGTTGAATTATTTTTGGGCGCCAATCTTGTTCATGGCACTAGCCACGTACATCAAAATAATTTCTTCTGAAAAGGATGTCGTTTACAGTCATTCATCATTTTCCAAAAAAAGGTGCATTTTTAATCTCTTGATATATGTCTCCCATTGGCGGATATAATAATAATAATAATAATTATTATTATTATTATTATCATTATTATAATTATCATTATTATTATTTTAACAATAATATTAATATAATAATATTTATTATTATTATTATTATTATTATTATTATTATTACACAAGTTAAACCAAAAATGTTCCTCTTATATTTTATCTCCGTCTCTAAATTTATTTTTTCCATGCACCTTCCGTATTACATCAAAAATTCCAAATACTAGTTTTTCTCAACCCAAATCAAGAGCGGACTGGGATTGACTTATTTCGGTCCAGTAGCAAAGGGCGCTGAATTTAGTTTTGATAATTATTTCTACAATTTTTTCTTCAAAAAATCGGCGTCATAAGTCAAAGACAAGTTAGCCCATTAGCTGTCATTTGAAAGATAAAGCAACCTGGCAGAAACTTATCTTAATATTCACTTAGGTGATATTTTTTCGTCGTGACAAAAAAACTTTTTTAGTCCAAAATATTTCTGAGCTTTGGTTTTCTTTAAATATTTATATTATTATCATTTTTATAATGCAATCCTTTATTTTTCGTTTTGCTATGCTTGTATATCTTATGTTTGTGTGTTTCTCAGTATGTTGCTGTGTCTGCATGTGCAGGCCATGTCTGTGTGCGTATGTGAGACAGCAAGTGTGTCTGTGGGACGAGCAGGATCCCTTGCCATGTGGTTATGTTTGATTGGCACTACGGAAAGGCTGATTACGACTATATAATACTTTTAATTTTATAAATTTCAAATACATATTCATTTCTTAAATAAACAATAAAATGGATTGGGTTAAAATAGGGCGGAAAATGCTCAGAAAAAGACGGCAAATGAAAAATGATCATCAAAAATCACCCTCCCCAACTACAACTTTGTTCTTTTGTGGACTGACCTTAGCAAAAATACCCAAAGGGTTGAGCTTAGCAGTACAGTCCATTATGAGGCATATTATGTTATAATACAGATTCAGATTCATATTATTCATCATATATCCTACATACAAACATATTTCTACCTGTCTCTTATACACATCTAGATGTGTATAAGAGACAGCCTTACTGGGGTGGGGTATGCATAAAGTCCGACGACAGTCAAAACCAAGGGACCGTCTAGATCTATCTATCCTAGCTTCTTAGGGGCTCCTAGAATAAAATCCCTGGGGCAGTTCATTGGAAGAGGTTTCGTGGTTTAGGATGCTCCGAAATTGTGCTTCTAGACCAGAATATTAGCGATTGGCAAATTAAAAGCGGACGACGGGGTGTCGATTCTTGTCCGATAAGGGAAATATTTCTTTCCTGACCCCCTCCCCACCCCAAAAAATCAAATTGCAGACACTGATTCACATAAAGATGGCCTCGATAAGCCAGATCTCCTTCGGTTTCTAGCCACAACTATAGATAATATTATTTCTTTTTGATTTATATTTTCGTCAAAGGAAGACACTTCCACACGTCACCAATTAC
>NW_022754412.1:472-800 GCF_011630105.1 Anneissia japonica | reverse complement strand
TGTTCGAAATCCTGGCAGGAATTCCTGACGACCGTGGTACTCGCGCAGTGGACGAAGGAGACCGGTATACCGTTGAAACCCTGGGTCAAGAGAGGAATTCAAGATCTGGAGACGATGATGCCGCTGCTGTCTTGCATGACGTTCGCGTGCGGTAGGCGCCTTCTCGCCGAGATGCTGGACGTTCCGGAGTACGTTTTCTTTCGCGAGAAAGACTTTGTGCAAAATTAGTAAAATAAAATATATTCCAAAAAAAAAATCACGAAATCTCTTGTATTTTTCTATTGTTAGTATGTGTACGAGGCCGGTGTAGATTCGACTTTTCTGGACT
>NW_022754412.1:0-467 GCF_011630105.1 Anneissia japonica | reverse complement strand
AATTTTCGAAGAGTCTGGACTTAGAAAAAATTTGAAGAGTCTGGACTTAGAAAAAATTTCGACTTTTCTGGACTTAGAAAAAATTTGAATAGTCTGGACTTAGAAAAAAATTTGAAGAGTCTGGACTTTAAAAAAATTTGAATAGTCTGGACTTAGAAAAATTTTCGATTTTTCTGGACTTAGAAAAATTTTGAATAGCCTCCTCGGATCTCCTACCGACGTCGAGTAGGTGGACGCGTCCGCGATTCTCAGACGGACGTCGAATACACGGACGCCTCAGCGGATCTCCTACCGACGGCGAGTACGCGGACGCGTCGGCGATTCTCAGACCGACGTCTAGTACACGGACGCCTCCGCGGATCTCCTACCGACGTCGAGTACACACACGTACTCGACGAACGGCGTCGAGTACACGGACGCGTCCGCGGATTTCCGACCAACTTCGTTAAAGCAGACCAGACGAGTCT
>NW_022754411.1:0-2311 GCF_011630105.1 Anneissia japonica | reverse complement strand
CTAAAACCATTGAGCATAAAATCATTTATATTCCTTTTGCCTCCCGTCTTTGGAACCAACTTCTTACTTACTGTTTTCTGTATCCCCAGATATAAGGTCATCAATGCACTATAATGATAGGCCATACTTTACTCATTCGGCCGACTATTATTGTTTTTATATATTATTAATACAGTGTGTTTGAAATACTGGATAATTGGGTATTATTTTCTTAACAGTGACTACAACACCAACGATCACCACTACGTCACCTTTGAGCACTACAAAGCAAACCACAGGTAAGCGATATGCCTATAGACCCTTCAGTAAAGGTTTAAATCTTCTATAGGAATTAATGAGTTCATCGAAGCTCGAAATCCAGTATACCAAGAAGTACCATTTTGATTATAAATTGCGCTTGACTTTTACCGAAACTAAATAATGATAAGTCATACTTTAATTCAATAAGTTTTAGTAAATTATTTATAGGCCAAGTTATTTGCAGTCACTCTATATCAAATGTCTAAAACCATTGAGCATAAAATCATTTATATTCCTTTTGCCTCCCGTCTTTGGAAACAACTTCTTCCTTACTGTTTTCTGTCTCCCTCAGATATAAGGTCATCAATGCAATATAATGATAGGCCATACTTTACTCATTCGGCCGACTATTGTTGTTTTTATATATTATTAATAGAGTGTGTTTAAAATACTGGATAATTGGGTATTATTTTCTTAACAGCGACTACAACACCAACGATCACCACTACGCCACCTTTGAGCACAACAACGCAAACCACAGGTAAGTGTGCCTATAGACCCTTCAGTAAAGGTTTAAATCTTCTATAGGAATTTATAAGTACATCGAAGCTCGAAATCCAGTACATATACCAAGAAGTACCATTTTGATTATAATTGCGCTTGACTTTTACCGAAACTAAATAATGATAAGTCATACTTTAATTCAGTAAGTTTTAGTAAATTATTTATAGGCCAAGTTATTTGCAGTCAGTCTATATCAAATGTCTAAAACCATTGAGCATAAAATCATTTATATTCCTTTTGCCTCCCGTCTTTGGAAACAACTTCTCACATACCGTTTTCTTTCTCCCCAGATATAAGGTCATCAATGCACTAATGATAGGCCATACTTTACTCATTCGGCCGACTATTATTGTTTTTATTTATTATTAATACAGTGTGTTTGAAATACTGGATAATTGGGTATTATTTTCTTAACAGCGACTACAACACCAACGATTACCACTACGTCACCTTTGAGCACTACAAAGCAAACCACAGGTAAGCGATATGCCTATAGACCCTTCAGTAAAGGTTTAAATCTTCTATAGGAATTTATGAGTTCATCGAAGCTCGAAATCCAGTACATACACCAAGAAGTACCATTTTGATTATAAATTGCGCTTGACTTTTACCGAAACTAAATAATGATAAGTCATACTTTCATTCAGTAAGTTTTAGTAAATTATTTATAGGCCAAGTTATTTGCAGTCAGTCTATATCATATGTCTAAAACCATTGAGCATAAAATCATTTATATTCTTTTTGCCTCCCGTCTTTGGAACCAACTTCTTCCTTAATGTTTTCTGTCTCCCTCAGATATAAGGTCATCAATGCAATATAATGATAGGCCATACTTTATCATTCGGCCAAATATCATTGTTTTTATGTATTATTAATAGAGTGCGTGTTTGAAATACTGGATAATTGGGTATTATTTTCTTAACAGCGACTACAACACCAACGATCACCACTACGTCACCTTTGAGCACTACAAAGCAAACCACAGGTAAGCGATATGCCTATAGACCCTTCAGTAAAGGTTTACATCTTCTATAGGAATTTATGAGTTTATCGAAGCTCGAAATCCAGTATACCAAGAAGTACCGTTTTGATTATAATTACGCTTGACTTTTACCGAAACTAAATAATGATAAGTCATACTTTAATTCAGTAAGTTTTAGTAAATTATTTGTAGGCCAAGTTATTTGCAGTCACTCTATATCAAATGTCTAAAACCATTGAGCATAAAATCATTTATATTTCTTTTGCCTCCCGTCCTTGGAAACAACTTCTTCCTTACTGTTTTCTGTCTCCCTCATATATAAGGTCATCAATGCACTATAATGATAGGCCATACTTTACTCATTCGGCCGACTATTATTGTTCACACGAGAGCCCTAGTATCCCGATCGGGAGCTAACCGTTAGAGCTAACCGTTAGCACCCGTGTGAGAACGCCCGATTGGTTAGCGCTAACCGTTAGCGGTATCCGGATACCGCTAACGGTTAGCAAGCGCTATCGGTTAGCA
>NW_022754410.1:0-656 GCF_011630105.1 Anneissia japonica | reverse complement strand
GTTTCGCTAAGGTTCGAAGGTCGAAATCGGTGTCAACTTACAGCCTAGATTTTACAATTTTTTCTTAGTCCAGAAAAGTCGAAAATTTTTCTAAGTCCAGAAAAGTCGAAAATTTTTCTAAGTCCAGAAAAGTCGAAAATTTTTCTAAGTCCAGAATTATCGAAAATTTTTCTAAGTCCAGAATTGTCGAAAATTTTTCTAAGTCCAGAATTGTCGAAAATTTTTCTTTTTTCGGAGACCGACGAACGGAGTCCGATCGCCGTAGCAGGGTCACCACGAGCAGGTTAACAGCATCGACCCCACCCCCCACACCCAACCGCTGCCTTCGGATTGACCGAGAAGGACGACTTCCTCGCACGGATGCGAACGCCGGTTCCAAAGTCCCGACGACGAAACTTGTGCACTGAATCGTCTTCGAGACTTTCGGATCGGCGTTCGCACCCGACCGAAAAGGCCGAACCTACCCGTGCGGGTGGGACCGTCGAACCGTCCGCACGAAGAACGAGACCTGCACACTGAATCGTTCGTCGTACGGGCTTTTCGGCGGTCCATTCCGCAAGGAAGCAGCGGCATACCCCCGTTCTCGCGCACAAGAACGAGGGGACCCTGTCCGATATATGCCCAAGCTCTCACGCAAAAGAGCGAGGGGATCCTGT
>NW_022754409.1:0-611 GCF_011630105.1 Anneissia japonica | reverse complement strand
AGCCCAGAATGTTCAATAAACCTGCCTTATTGTCTGCATAAGAATGGGTAAATTCAGCTTGCCTACTGTAAGCCCTTTGGGAAAATTTGTTAAAATCCAGGAGAAATTCAAATTCTTGGAGAGAAAATGTGGAGTTTCCTGGTTAGTGGGACATGAATTAAAATTCCTGGAGAACTCTATGGCAATCCTGGAGACTTAGAGCTCTGTTACCAAAAAAAAAAAATAAATAAATAAATAAATATTAAAGGTGCTCTGTAGCTATTCCCAAATAAACAAGATATGAACCATTCTCAAAATAAGAGATTACCAACAGAAGATTTCACCCCATTTTGCCTAGGTTTGACCCCCTAATGTTGGTAAAAGTATGTAAGATGAACCCTGGGAATTGGGTCTGACCGCAGCCACCCTAAAAACAACCCAAAAACATTCAATTTCAACCCATTTAACATATGAACCAAAAAAAACAATGATTGTACATAATATGATAACCTAAAATCATATCAGATACCGGAGTGGGAAAAATTCCACCCCCAAACCCTATTCCTATCTTCATGTATTAACCAAAAGGCTTTAAATTAAAATAATATGACAGTAAAATAATCAAAATCGGA
>NW_022754408.1:0-929 GCF_011630105.1 Anneissia japonica | reverse complement strand
CTCAATAACTAATACTTAAACTACGCTTTCAATACTAAAGGTAATTTAACTTACCTAATATTTAAATAAAAAATAAGTAGCTCTTTATCTGAAGATCAAATTGTTATCATTAATTTTCCGATGCGTCCTGCATCGTTTTGTGTCTTCTCTGAGTTCCTTTTCTTTTATTTTTCTTCTCTCTTTATTTGGCATTTTTATATTCCGAAAAAAAATAATCTACAGTATTCAACTACCTCACGAGATAAAATTGCTCTCATCAAATAATTACACTGCCTTCGGTTTTGCGTTGCGCGCGAATAGATTATTTTGCTGCACGGAAAACACGCAGCTACAGATAACGATAATGACAGAGTGCAATGATGCGTAACCACATAACACAACTCCACTGGCGCACGGGCTTAGAGTATCAAGTTGATTAAAAATCTATAACTTTATATGGATTGTTTAAAAAAAAGACAAAAAATCAAAATAATAAAAGGAAGGGCCACCAAACATTTTTTAGGCGAAGGATAATTTATTTTGATATTAACTACCTTCATGTTAGGCGCAGTTTAATTATGCTAGATTTTTAAAAAAAATCATATTTAAAAGGGCACTTTCTTTAAAAGGGGGGGTCGACCGCACCCATCGACCCCCCCACGGTACGCCCCTGTTATTAAACCAAAGAAATTTTACATTTACGACGTATTGTTGAATTAATATGCTGAATCATTATTAATGGTTTATAGGCCTACCTATATAGTATATTCTATAACTTAATCAACAATTATATCATCACACTATCGTAAATAGGCCTATTGAAGCATTATTGAAGTATTATTAATTATTCACTAAAGCATTATTCAAGCACCTTTATTATTATTATTATTATTATTATTATTATTTATTTTTTAAATAAATTATTTATCAACCAGATTAACATTGAAAAC
>NW_022754407.1:0-722 GCF_011630105.1 Anneissia japonica | reverse complement strand
GTCGACATAATAAAAGTTGTATGTTGTCATGGTGAGATAAATTATCTTGACAAGTCGACATAATATAAGTTGTATGTTGTCATGGCAAGATAGGTTATCTTGACAAGTCAACATAGTAAAAATTGTATGTTGTCATGGCGAGATAGATTATCTTGGCAAGTCGACATAGTAAAAGTTGTATGTTGTCATGGCGAGATAGATTATCTTGACAAGTCGACATAATACAAATTGTATCTTGTCATGACAACATAACTTTTGTTATGTCGACTTGTCAAGATAACCTATCTCGCCAAGACAACATAAAATTTTTACTATGTCGACTTGTCAAGATAATTTACCTCACCATGACAACATACAACTTTTATTATGTCGACTTGTCAAGATAACCTACGAAAGCCTATTAGGGCCACTGAAATATATATTTTTATGTCGTAATTACGACTTATTATTTCGAAATTTCGACATACGTATGTCGTAATTACGACTTATTATGTCGAAATTTCGACATACGTAAGTCGTAATTACGACTTATGTCGAAATTTCGACATACGTATGTCGTAATTTCGACTTATTATGTCGAAATTACGACATAATAAGTCGAAATTTCGATAGGCTTGGGCCACTGTACGTATTGTGTAAAATGTTGAGTGGGTTTTCCATGACAGGGCAGAAATAAATTAAATATAAAAATACTGTTTTAATAATGATAATATAAATAATAA
>NW_022754406.1:0-710 GCF_011630105.1 Anneissia japonica | reverse complement strand
CCAGATGCAAAGATAGTTGTTGTGGGTCAGCCTGCCTCGGTTTTGGGCAAAATTTGAGTCCTCGGATAGAAGTTTGGTTTCTCCTTCGGAAAACTGACAGTTAATTTGAACAACTGAATCCGTGGTGTTGCACGGATTATCACTAAAGCGCCGAATGAACCTTCTAGGTTTACGTGAAAGCGAAATATTGTGCGAAGGTTCGATCACTTGTGTTGAAGTGATATTGTCTCGACCAAATTTGTGTTGTCTCCTCAGGGAAAGTTCCTTGGAAAGCTTAAGGCAATCCTTGGCAATAATCTTGAGTTTGTTTTGAAACTCAGATATAGGAAGGTCTCTTTTTAGCCTTCTAGTCCTAAAGTGAATTTGGTTGTCGATATCTTTGAGGAGTTTGCGGCAGTTGCCAATTAGGACCTCATTTAATCGACATGCATTTTTGTTAAGGACGCCATTCCAGCGGGAATGGAAGTCACGATCTGCGAATGGAATACCAAACCTGACATGAAATTGTAGTCCTTTAGGAGCCGAATTGTTAGAACGATGTTCAAGATAAATAATAAGATGGTTACGATACCTGACGCGCTTTTCCGACAAGCATCGTAGAAATTTGAAATTGTCCAAAGTACCCTCCAGAATTACAGCAGAGTTTGATCAAAATGATACAAACAGTAGAAAATGATATATAGATTAAAAGGCAAAATACTGGAAAACAA
>NW_022754405.1:0-716 GCF_011630105.1 Anneissia japonica | reverse complement strand
ATAACATCGTTAACTCTTATCCCAATATACACAGTAAAAATACATAGGCACATAAATTATATCATCATAGATTTCTCAGAACTGTAATAGGCAAACTTTAAACAACTGTTTAGTGTTTTTTTTTCTAAACAAATTTATTGACTCTGTAATAAGAATGAGAAAGGAAAACTTTCCGCCATCTAGGAATCAAAATTTTCCCGGGGAAGGACCCCCAACCCCACTTTCTTTGGGGTTCAGTGATTCATGGAAAAAAGAATACATATGCAACTACTAATTTTTTTTTTCTGTATGTAAACCACTACCTAAAAATCAAAATTTTCCTGGGGGAGGGGACCTCAGATCTTTCTTTTTAGTGTTTTTTGGAAACATTTGGCCCACCACATATTGTAAACTTCCGATTTAAAACTGAAAAGTCAAATATCCAAATTTTAATTAATCAATATTAGTAATATCTTATTAATTGCAGCTATTTTATTGGGCCATCTACGAATGCATGTTGCTGATATTAAACAAGCAGTTGTTGCCATGGATACAAGTAAGTTTTCTGTGGCACATCTCCAGCAAATGAAACTGTATGCTCCTGATGAAACTGAGGTAGGCTACCGAGTATACTTTAATGTGGTTTAAAGCCGGTTACTCACTGCGTGCGACGGCGACGTGATGAAGAACGCACGCAAAGACGCGGATCCAACGAATCGTCTTTTTAATGAGGATTC
>NW_022754404.1:0-740 GCF_011630105.1 Anneissia japonica | reverse complement strand
ATGGCGACGACGTCGTACAAGCATTCTTCCCACTGGTGGACGGCATCGAAAAGGAGAGACTCTACAAATTTGAACGAGAAGACACCTAGGGCCACTGCGAACATGACCTGCACGTCCAATCGTTTCACCAGACTGCGGTCGTACATCACACCCGACTTAAAAACCACCATCACCGCCACGGCCGTTAAAAATATGCTTGAGTAGCATTGGATGAATCTGTCTGGAAAGGAGACAAAAGAAAAAGAAAGAATGAATTTTTAAGGACACGAAAAATAAAGCAATCAACGTTTAAAAGAAAAACAACAAAAATTGACACTCACGTTCTGCACACGAGAAGTTTGTTTCGACGATTGAACGAGTCGATCCGATCATACGGTATTTTTCTGAAGATAGCGATGAACGAGGCGTACAGAAACGTCCACACGTTGAGGGTCAAGAGGAATGCCGTTGTCACCGTCGGTTCCCACATGTTGAAGCGTCGATCACGAATGCGTTGAGAGTTGCAGTTGTCGCGATGAAGACATAAATAAAAAAAAAATAATGGTAATCACTTGGCTTTAATAGGTCTCGGTCTTTTGGAAAACGATCTGCGCCTCCTTTCGGCGGACATACCGCGTTCGACGACGACGATCGGTCGAAGTGAACGGTCGGCGGACGTGCGAGCTCTTATGGACTCGTACGCGCAGACGACGGTCGCGACCACCAAGGACAGCCAAGTTATCAGAGCCGGTATCCAAATG
>NW_022754403.1:0-572 GCF_011630105.1 Anneissia japonica | reverse complement strand
ATATAGGATACTTCTAATGGTATGTGTTTTATGTAACAAAAGCATAACCACGTGCTTGTTTAGATCGTGCTTGTTTAGATGCGTAGTGTGTGGTAAACCCGTTCATAATTCTTGTGCCAATTATGATAAAAACTGGATATGTTTCTCTTGTACTGGTGCTATTTTTCCATTGAATAATATTATCGACGATAAAGAATTCCTAAATGAACTTAGTAGTTTTTTTATGGACCAAAAAATAGACTTTGATAGACTTAAATCACTTATATTAAATCCCTTCGATGTTTCCATAAGTGGCCTTAATGACTTTGATAATGGTTCTTATCAAGATAATAATGATCCATGCAACTATAATTTTATTGATATATTTAATTCTAATTTTAAGCATGTAAATTCATCATTTAGTCTATTTCATATGAATGTACGTAGCCTGGTTAAACATTTCCAGGATACTACCAATTTTTTAAGCGCGATTAATCATTCATTTACTGCATTATGTTTTACTGAAAGTTATTTTAATTCAACCAAGACCAATTTTGCATTTTACAATATACCTGGTTATAAACTATTACACG
>NW_022754402.1:0-597 GCF_011630105.1 Anneissia japonica | reverse complement strand
CGAAATTTTTTCTAAGTCCAGAAAAGTCGAAAATTTTTCTAAGTCCAAAAATCTCGAAATTTTTTCTAAGTCCACAAATGTCGAAATTTTTTCTAAGTCCACAAATGTCGAAATTTTTTTAAGTCCAGAAAAGTCGAAATTTTTTCTAATTCCAAAAATCTCGAAATTTTTTCTAAGTCCAGAAAAGTCGAAATTTTTTGTAAGTCCAGAAAAGTCGAAATTTTTTCTAAGTCCAGAAAAGTCGAAAATTTTTCTAAGTCCAAAAATCTCGAAATTTTTTTTTAAGTCCAGAAAAGTCGAAATTTGTTCTAAGTCCATAAATCTCGAAAATTTTTTTAAGTCCAGAAAAGTCGAAATTTTTTTTAAGTCCACAAATGTCGAAATTTTTTCTAAGTCCAGAAAAGTCGAAATTTTTTCTAAGTCCAGAAAAGTCGAAATTTTTTCTAAGTCCAGAAAAGTCGAAATTTTTTCTAAGTCCAGAAAAGTCGAAATTTTTTCTAAGTCCAGAAAAGTCGAAATTTGTTCTAAGTCTAGAAAAGTCGAAAAGTACAACGAAGAAAAAAAACTAATAATTAGACTTTTTCATATTTTTTTTCT
>NW_022754401.1:0-772 GCF_011630105.1 Anneissia japonica | reverse complement strand
GCTACAGTAAGTGTCCTGAAATGATACTCTTGACAGTAGAAATGCCTTTTCAAACCAGGGCTCCTTGACAAAATTGTTGGCTTCGTCCCGATGGGAGTAATGCTCCTTCTCCCCTAGACACCCCTCTTCTCACGACTGTCGTTTTGATGATCTATAGTCTATTTTATGCAGTGGGTGGGCTGCAAAGCATAGTCTGACACACCATTGATGACGTATACAACAAAAACTGTAGCAAAAACAAGTCAACCAGTTACTCCTAGCAAAAATATAAACTTTGTGTTTAATAATACATGGTTAACAGTTTGAAAAAAATTCAAATAAAATTTTATTATAAAGTTCAGAGGCGGACGCAGGGTTTGGTGATTGCGGGTGCATGAAAGTTCAAACCACCTCTCAGCCCCACCATGGTTGGAGGTGAGGTGCGAACGTTTTGAGAATATGGATTTTAGGTGCCAAGAAATTGCACTCTCAAACCTTAAAAAGCTTACCGGTAATTTATGTCAACAGTAGTACAACACTTATTTAGATGTGTATAAGAGACAGCCCTACCCATGCATCCGCCCTAAAGGTTACGTGAGTTTAATTATACAGCCGTTTAAATATCAGTATTTAAGAAATCAACCTTCAAAGTTTACGAATGTAAGAATTTCTCAGGCATCAAAATAAGAACGAAGTACGATGATGTATTAGGTATATAAAGTTTATTTGACAATTTTGAAAAACCTGTTTTGGCCATTATCGCCGCAACACGATTTGCGAGGAGTGACTGGTT
>NW_022754400.1:0-711 GCF_011630105.1 Anneissia japonica | reverse complement strand
ACAACACTTTATTACAACACCGGCACACTGTCCGCCGCTAGTCGCCATGTTGTTGTTTATTGTTGATGGCTGTACCACAACACGTGAAGTTATTGTAACAAAAACAATTTAATAGTAGTCTAAAAAATATTATTCTGTAATTAAAATTCAAACTATATCTAATTATAATTTTTAAATTTGTTTTTTAAGCAGTAATACGAAGTTCGCAAATAATAAACTACGTATCAAAAATACAATATTCGAACGAGTACAGTGACGTTTTCAAAATGTCGTGTGCTAATCTAGCGCAAAGAACTTTCAATTTCGTAAGTTTAAACGTCATTTTCTCGTATTTGCAGAAGTTCTGACGGTCGAACTTTTTTTTGGTGCTTTTAAATATTATTATAATAATTATCATAATGAGTGAAAGTATTAGGAAAATTTCGGAACGGGACTGAACGTTAGGATTTTCACCCCATGGCCTAATAGAGAGATTGTGGTATCATTATTTATTTATTGACTTATAAAAACATAACTTTAAAAAATGAAAAAAACTTACATATTTTTTTAATCGTGTATATACGGTTCTGAGGTGTACGATCATATTAAAATCATGCTGCAGTGTTTAGATTCCTACAGCAAACAATTTCCTTTTTACTCTTTTGTAGGGTCGATCCACTTTTATTTCATCAAAATACCATCATTCATATATTAAAGCAATGATATAGGTAG
>NW_022754399.1:0-951 GCF_011630105.1 Anneissia japonica | reverse complement strand
CGCGACGGTCGTCAGCGTACTCGATTCTATGAGAACGACCCACAACGCGCTCGTAACGAATCGTATTTAATGAAAATCCGTTCAGACTCGCACCGACAATCAACAGGGCATCCCGCCGTCTAGCGCTCACATGGAGCGGAGTTGGATTAGTCGTATGACTCGTACGATGCAGTGAGTGCCCGGCTTATGTTGCTCAAAATGTTTTACTTTTGTATGGGTATAATCAGATGTACCGTATTTGTGCAGCCGTCGTAAACCTGTTCAAAATAGTGTTGATTTTATGATAATTTTAAGTGCCATATTTATGAGGATGGTGAAATCTCTGTGTCTCATTTGGAGCTGATAATATTGTATATTAAATTATTAGATTCTCTTCGTTGGTTGTAGGATAACTAGTGATGTTAAATGTTGGAAAATGTTGGAATCTCTTTTCTAGATTTCTCCACCGATGATACATAATTTCTGAAAATTTAAATGAAAGATAATGAAATTATTTTGCACCTTATATGGCTATAGTTACCGTATGTGTAATGGTTATTAATGGTTATGTGTAATGGTTATTAAGATAATATTGGCATGGCATAAACAATACTTATTTCACGCTAATAACACATGTAGTACAAGGAAATAAATAATAAATATAAAGGAAGGAAATATGTATGTAGTAAAATGTTTAACCAGTTTCGTATAACGTTAAGCATGTTCGTTCCCTAATTGATCATTATTATTTATAATTCATAGAAGAAAATAACTGGCGAAGAAAAGACCTTAAAGAACGTAAAAAAAAATTATGATATTTATTTCAATCGAACTGATTGCTTCTAGATTACGAAAAACATTCTGGAGACAAACATTCTAGAAACTGACATTTCACCGACGGAGCTATATGGCATCTTGAAAAAATTACGAATCAATAATTCAAAATAAAACGTAAATCTTCAAGTTGGTGTT
>NW_022754398.1:0-1577 GCF_011630105.1 Anneissia japonica | reverse complement strand
GCATCCAAAATACTCCTTACTGTTTTTATCATGCGCTCCCAAACACCACCGTGGTGGCTTGCTGTTGGAACGTTGAAAAGCCAATTGCAATTTAAGTGAAGCAGTTGAGACTTTAAGTCTTCTTGATTCAGCCACCATAGTTTAACAATAGCCACCAGAATTACTTTTAATAACTATGCCGTTTCACATTACCAACAAAACGTATAGGAAAACTATGTGGAAATGAAAATGATGGTGTCACTACTGACATAAAAATTCTAATGTAGGGTGTCACCACTAAAAATATTACTTAAAGCTAGAAATAGAATAATTCATTTCACTAATGTATATTTTATAATTTTATGAAGGTTAAATCAATGGCAAAGAGATGTGGAATTTTAGATGATAAAACGATTGATGTTGCAATCACATACTTAAGTGATGTTGGTGAAATCATGTATCACCCAACAGAGGAAGCATTAAAGGACATAGTGGTGATCCAACCGATGGAGATTGTTAAGTATGTCAGAACTGTGTTCACCATCAAAGATCCAAAACAGAGGGTAAGATTACATTATATATAATTTTTTGTGTCTTTGTAAATAGAAAAAAGATGTCCAGCATTGTAGTTTTTCAACTACATAACAAAGTAATCTGAGGATTACAGTAAGCCAATGGAGTGATGTGCCCATTTAGCTACAAAAAAACCATACAAAAAAATGTCCTTGCTGTGGATGCAAGTAATCTAACAGTAGTTATAGAAATAAACAGTTGCAGATCTAGGAATTTGAAATATAGTAGACAAGGGAGGTACCAGAAAGGGGGTGGGGCTAGACCACCTCATCCCCACTATGGTTAGGGCCGAGTTACAACATTGTATGGTTGTGGCACCTCTAAATGACTAGAAGTGGCACCAATACATTACATAAATTTGAATAAAAAATTTAGTCCTCACTTAAATCCACCTATCAATGGCTAATGAGGGCTTCATTCAACATTAATTATCCTGAAGGAAAGTACATATAGATACAGTAATTCTGGTAAGTGTAATTCTAGCCTGGTCACTTCTTTGTGCTCTTAAGCACTTTAGGATGGTTAGGTGAAATTTTTTTATAATTTTTTTATACGTTGTTTTGCAAACTAATTTTTTAAAGATCATCAGAGGAGGGCAAGAAAAAACTTTTACAAAATTTTGTTTTTTTATTTAGCAAATTATTTTGCCAAAAAAAAATGGAAAAAAACATCTAGATGGAAAAGAAAATAAAATTTGTATGGTAAATTTAAACAATTAGGCAGAAATATCCATATCTTATTTTAGAGAATTCAAGGCAGCGGCAGGTATAATAAAATAAAGAAAATAATAATAATAATAATAATAATAATAAATTTTAAAAATTCAAATTTGAAATAAAAAAAAAAATTTGACATTTCATTTTTTGTTGTGGCAGCGAGTGCGCTAATAGGCCATTTATATATATATATATATATATAATAATGGTGAATTAAAATATACATATATATATATATATCTTTATCAAGCTTGATAAAGACTTATAGTCGAAAGTACTCGCTAACTCTGAAAATAAATTTTGTGGCAT
>NW_022754397.1:0-516 GCF_011630105.1 Anneissia japonica | reverse complement strand
GAAGAAAAAAATAAGACAAAATTGAGGTAAATCCAGAAGAGGTTTTATTAATTTGTTTTTTTTTTTAAATGTAAAACCAATAAATATGTACCAATCAATATGTGCAGTAGTAAATATGACTAATACTCTCTTATTATGACTATAATGATCTCTAAAATTACTGTACTGCTATTATCTAGAATGATTATCTCTGAAAAGTGTGTAAAATAAGTACAAAATGTTATGTCTCTCATTCACTCACTGAGACAAATGAACAACAAAGCCACATCTAAGTAATCCAAACCGGCTGTCTTTATTATCCACCATATTCAACAACCATCACAACCAAAGATACTAGTTCTGCTCTTACAATAATAGAGGGCGATATACAACTTTGAGTACACTACATCCCTCCTTTTTTCAGATTACTCTATCCAACAATAGCTTAACAAACAATTAAAAATTTAAATAGAAACCGTTAAACATTTTATATGCATGTACTGCAAGTCTTTGAAACAAACTGTAAATAGTCTACCA
>NW_022754396.1:0-1632 GCF_011630105.1 Anneissia japonica | reverse complement strand
GTTGCTACAGTACAGTAAAAGGATCAGAAGAGTATTCAGTATGTAGTAACGTACCACTTCAGTGATTGCGGCTGATATAAACTGTGTAGGTTCACTAAATATAATGGAATAAAATATATTATAAAGTGACCATGTTCCTAAAGGTCCACTGATTAATCTCAGATAAGAAAGTATAATACATACTCCAAGTATTGAAATACACGCCATCGTGTTGGGATTCAATATTTCGACATTAATTATGTCATCATCAGGATCAAATCCTGTCTCTTATACACATCTATTCATGATGATGACATAATTAATGTCGAAATATTGAATCCCAACACGATGGCGTGACCATGTTAATCACTAAAATAAGTCAATAGGCCTATGTGATTAATGAGGAATTTCTACAGACTACATCTATCACAATATATTAGCATGTATTGTATAATCTATTTCTTACTATATTCTTTACCAATCCGCATAGTATCTTTACCTACTTTAACATTATAAACAAAATTATTAGTGGCTCTTGTTCCTAATTTAAAAAGTAATTTGACTTTCATTTGCAACGACTTTTCTAAAATTACAGTTAAAGACGAAGCAGTATTCAATGCTTTAAAATATCTGTCATTTGTGTTTTTGTTTAATGTTATAAGGTTTGCGGAATAGAGTTAAAATTAGACTTGCAGCATTTGGCCGATTGGGCTTCACAGAATGATTGTTTTCTTGGCGGATCCATAGGGGGAGCAGGTCGTCGACGTCCGGTCTTCCCACCACCCTTACATTTTAAAGAAGAGGCTGATTTAGGGGGCTGGCCCACCCCCTCCACTTTTGGAAAGTTAAAAAAAAATGGATCGCCCAAAACGCCTCAGAAATGGCACACTCCGAGTCAATCTCTAGAACTGAGTTCGTATTTCTCTAAATCATCGACATAGTACGTAACTTTTGGACGAAATTCGGTGGTGAAAAAGTTTAATCTAACAATGCATCAAAATTAACTTATGAATATAACTATATAATCCGCTACTAGGCCTGTTTATTACAATTATAACATTATTGATGTTATTTTTTATAGACCTTTTTATAGAGACCAAAGCCGGGCGCCCAGTGCCAACAGAATCGGCCGACACAATTCCACAGAGAACGCAACGCGACAAAGAGCACGCAACGATCCTCTCAGATAGAGATCGCATATTTTAAGGCTGCTTTTTCAACATAGGCCTACTGTACATAGAAGAGCAAAATGTACGTTTGAAAAAATGGCATATAATGACGTTAATGTCAATGTTAAGATCTTTCAGACTCATAAACATCACTTTTATTAATATAGAATATAGCAATACGTTAGGCCATGGCATTTAAGGTTCATCATTTTTGCTGAGTGAATGACTACAAACTAGCGAATGAACTTCTGATAAGAATACTATTGGGTATAGAGTTCGGTGCTTATCATAAAGTCCAAGTCAGGCCGCTAATTAATTTCAATGATTTATAATCCAATTAGTCCAGTGCTATGGTCCTTCATCGAATTGTCACATTAACATTTTCCGAAGTGACATTTCACATAAATCATTGCTTTAAAGCCGAGTGCCATTTCGTTGTAGAGCTTCGTATTTCTCAGCATTATTATTATTATTATTATTATTA
>NW_022754395.1:0-546 GCF_011630105.1 Anneissia japonica | reverse complement strand
AAGAAGCACACATATCAGGCGAGATAACATATAAGCATATAAAAGTAAATCAAAAATCATAAAGTTCGTTCGTTTTCTTTTTTTATCTCATTTCTCTTTTTCCATGCCCTTGTCGCATACCTTTTACAAAATTTGTCAAATTTTTCTTCAATTTCTTTTGGAAGATTTAGTGAAAAAGAGCCAAGAACATACATTAACTTCTGATCGGTTGTTGAATTTATAAATTGGTTCCAAATAGGCCTATTTGTATTTACTATTTCATGTTCAAGCTTTGCTAGTTCTTCCAATCTGATGTTATGGAGGGAAGGACATGAAAAAAGAAAATGTCTAATATCTTCAATTGAATAAGAGCTACAGATAGAACAAATGCCATCATTATTATCGGACCAACTTGAGATTCGTTTTTGTAACGGTAAAGTATTGGAGCGTAATCTAAATTTTATGCAAGCATCCTCAAAATCTGTAGTTTCAAGTAAATATGTTTCTAAGCAAGGGCTTTCCTTAATAATTGAGTAATCTGAAAGGGAAGATTTTTGATCAAGATTA
>NW_022754394.1:0-1987 GCF_011630105.1 Anneissia japonica | reverse complement strand
CGTCGAGGGCGTGCTATTTATTTTCGACCAATGGAATGTTTTCTTCAAATTGTTGACCTTTCACATTATTTTGAACTTTTTAGGGAGAGACAACAAACACCGGATGATGTGAATTTAGTGTTTGTTAAATAACAAATTTTGACAATGTCTGAGAAATTTATGCCGGTGGGTTATTCAGTTATCTCACTTAATATTAATAATGTTATTTGGTTTTGTTTTTGCAGGGCTAGTTTAACTGCAATTCAATAAAATAAATCGGCTTTGGTTAGGCTAGCCTAGGCGTAAGACTAAAGAGTAAGCTAGTGCTGCAGCTAGGCCTAGCCTATGGCCATAGGCTAGGCCTAGCCTATGGCCCTAGGCTAGGCCTAGCTTATGGCCCTAGGCTAGGCCTAGCCTATGGCCCTAGGCTAGACCTGGCTCTGGCCGGAGGGCCTAGCCTAGCTAGGCCTAGTTGGTTGGTAAGTAAAGTAGGCTAGGCCTCTTCTACTTTTTGAGAGGGCAGGCAGGATTAGGGTAAGCATAGATAAGTAGCCTGCCTAGCCAGGCCCTCGTTGTTTGTGGGCCTAGTCTTAGGGGCCTAGCTAGGTAGATAAGAGTATTCCTATATACACATACAGTAGGCTTCTGTGCTGAATATCAGAATCTTTCTTGTTTGAATATTTATTTATTATTCATAATCTTTATTATTATTGATAAACAGTTATAAATTTTTTTCTATATTTTTTCTTTACTCTTTTAATAAAGCTAATAAATAATTCTTTATTTAGTTTTTTCCTCATTCAAGACCACACAAGTGACAAAATGACTACAATATCACTTTGGAAATATAATTAACCAGATAAGTTTTTAACAACATTGTGCACCTTTAATTCAGAAAAATGAGCATTCAAAAATTTACTGAGGTGTTTATTTAACATAATTGACTTATGTTAAAGAATGACAGGACCAGGTTTCATAGTTTCTAAGATTTGAAATGTTGTGAGTTGCCCAGTGGAGAAGCCCCATCATACAATTTGTGCTAGGTTAAACTATATAGTAAGACTGCATTTTAATTTGTTGTTTCTCATCGTATTTCTTTTACTAGCCGATGTCGTCATATCAACTAGGCCTAGGTACAGACATAAAGGACTATTCCCTCCGCAATGAGTCCGTCTCATCCTATCATGACTATCCACACAGACGGCCATTATTGGACGATCAGTATGCACCAGGACGATCACCTAGAAACATTCGCGCTGTTCCAGAAAGTAACAGCCGTGGTCAGTATAGCGATCATGACTTTGTTTTGATTTATATTTTCTTTTTAATGTAACAGTTAAACTTGCCTAAGTCAAATCCAAAATGGCAATGAAAAATTGTATGACTTAAATAAAATTTGACTTTGAGTCTAAAATAATATCAACTTAGAAATTATTCAAGTTAGGGAAAGTCGACTTAAGCAAGTTTTACTGTAATTTATAATAATGAGTTGTTACACTTTTATTCACTTTTAAGACAGAAATTGTAGGACTCTATATGTAATTTTTGAATAAAGTTTGAATATATATGAGTCACATATGAATTTCCAATTTTTTATAACAAATAGCAATTAATTATTAGCCTTACATGAATTGTATGTTAGCCTGTGTGTACCATTAATTATCTCTAGGAATGATATTGTATGTGCCTACCTTCCTTATCTTGTTCATTCTGTGGTGGTATTAAATTCCAATTTTAGACTTGAGTGGATGCTAGTTCAAGTAATTGCAATTATCAGTATGAATTAAGACTTGTACATATTTCTATATTATTTGTGTTTGTCACTTTTATTCGATTACTGTGAAAGCTATAATCATAAATATTCAAAGGGGATAGACTTAACAATGGAGAGGAAGGCTGTGCAAAGTGTAAAATTAATTATAGTTTCATTAATTTTGTTAATTATCTCTAGCTATTATATCAGCACTCCGTGGACTACAAGACAAGATACGAAGGCTGGAATTAGAGC
>NW_022754393.1:0-1957 GCF_011630105.1 Anneissia japonica | reverse complement strand
ATAATACAGTAGCATTGAACAAGGTGAGACCAGTTACGGTGTATAATACAGTAGCATTGAACAAGATGAGACCAGTTACGGTGTATAAAGGGGACGCATGGGGTTTAATTGTTTAATTCCCTATCGGACATGCCAAGGGCCACCCTCCTCCATTGGCTAAAACGTGGACAAAAAAAAACAAAAAACTTTGCATAATATGCAACAATTTCCGAAAAGCATAAAAGCACCCATTACTTGAACTGCCAAGAGGTATTAGGCTTCGTCCCTAGAACTTAGGCCCCATAAAAAAAATTATTAGTTTATCACCTGCTCCCTCATCTTTTTTTGGGAAAATCTGATTTTTTTCCTTTTTTTCAATCAACATATTTTTATTTCAAACGGTCCTTTTTCCATCTTTTTTCACTTGAAAAGCTCAGGATTTCTTGCAAATATGTTTACTGGTACAACAAAAACCTCTTTTTTAAATATAAATTTGATTCCACTCTTATGACTTTTTATATATGTGGGATCTTACTTGTCTCCTGTTGTAAATTTTTATACACCCCTAATAGCCCTCCACCTGTTGGGCAAATCCTGGCACCACCACTGGATGTGACCATTTCATGCTCTTCTCCCAAAGTTCATACAAGATATTTGAATTAAAGTAAAATAAAAGGAACAACAAAATCAATAATCAGTAAATACTAATACTATAAATATAACAATAATTACTCAAGTTTGTCTACAGTGTTTGTGTAAGATGCGATTGATATACAGAATTTGATAGATTTAATAATGGCCTTGTCCTGCATGCGGTAACTACAATATGGATTCTGGATCCAGGATGCAGTAAAGGTATGACTTGCATTACAGGATATTTCTAGACTTGCATTGCATTTGAAAAAAATAAATTTTCATAGATTCTATCTCTGTAGATAGAATTTGTCCGTCAGTCACATTTTTGGCCAGGTAATATATATATTACTGAAAGTTTCATTAAGAAACCCCTCTGACATTTATAATGCTGATGAACAGTTAGGCACAGTAAGTTATGATGTTTGACAAACACAGACCTGGATAGGGAGTGGCTATTGGAATCAGACATTTAATAACAAATAGGTCAACAAACAAATTAGCTGTTATTTGCTTGCACTTGTTGACCTTTGGGACTAATTTCTCTTCCTTCAAACAGCATTGCTCAAGCAAGTGCTGAATCAAGAGGATAGGCAGCACCAACAGATCAAATACTGCAGACATACACACTGCAGACAGGCTAGCTATCCAGTAGTTTAAAAGATAATTATACTGCTACCTAAAAACCTTAAGTAAGGCATACACCTTGGTGAAGTTCGGCAGCTAATGCAATTCAAGAGAGAATGAAAACGATGAGATGCGAGCAACAAATTGTTTTTAATGACAATCCGCTGAGCCTGCCTATTTTAGAATCTGCAAAATTCAGAGTCTACCAATTTTAAATGATTTGATAAGCATGTTGTAATTGGCCAGAAAAATCCTTTTGAATTTTAATGTTCAGTAGGCCTACTGTACATGCTTTTCAAATATTGATTTAGCTTATTATCCAAATACAGAGAGTAGGCCTACCAATAATTTGGAGCAGAGTAGAAAGTTAATGAATAATATGTTTTCCAAACATATTTTAATGAACACTTGAGAAATTTCTAAAGCATATCATAAACAAGGGTCAAAATATGTCAAATTGATATTTATATTAATCAGTTCGTCCATAATGATTAATGGTACTACTGTATACTGTACCTATTAATCTTCTGTATGGGGAGTAGATGCTTTACAGTTGCTAATTTTTTTTAAATTTTTGTTTAACTAAGCAAAGTAAAATCACAAAATATAATTTATTTAACTTAATTTTTGAAAAATCTTCAAAAGCATGTAAGTGGAAAATGAAATAAAAATTGATAGATTTCTGTAGAAGTTTGTGTTTTTGCACTGTGAAGTAACT
>NW_022754392.1:0-883 GCF_011630105.1 Anneissia japonica | reverse complement strand
TAGCCGTACCCTTGTACGGCGCCCAGTGATAACGACTCGACGTTACCATGGAAAAGCATAGAACATACTAAATAAATATCAGTCTCTGAATTTTTGCGTGCAATTAAATCTTGTATTTATTATTTTCTTTAAGTCTCATTTTCAATTTTTATATTTTATATTTGTTATATATATTTGAAAATGGATTTGGCACAATACAAATAAATTAATTACAATAAAGACAACAAGGAAGTGACAAACAGAAATTAAAAATCAAACAAGAACAGCTCATTCAGTAGAACATAAATTAAAGTTAATTAGCGTAAACAGTTTATTACATGAACATAGGCCTAATTAGTGATCAAGATCTACTGTGTGTGTGCAGTTGCTTGAATATGCTTGTATGATAATCTGATCTAAACACAATACATTTATTTTAGTGGGGTTTTTTTTTTTTTTTCATTTTGGAAGCTGAACAACAAAATTTAGGCCAAAAAATGGCTACCGTATCCGAAAACGCCATTCCTCTACACCCAGGCCCAGTCTTCAGGAAAAAAATCACTAGATAAATCATTTTAATTTAATTCTTTTGAAATATTTTGGGCTCAATCAATGGCTGCAGAGCTCTGAGCATCACCACCTTATGCTAACCATGGATTGGACATGTCCATTTCATCATGTCCACACAGATGGAACTGTTTGCATCACATCCATTTGAGCCTGTCATTTGCTCCTACTGAGAAATAAGTGTACTTTAGTTACAATAATGCAAAACCAGGTTTGTTAAAAATCAAAAATTTTGTCAAACATTGGCATTTGCTGCTTTATCAGTAACATATCATACTGAGATACTGTATATACTAATCTGGAAAGACATTCATCAATTGACAGTATTTTCAGATTT
>NW_022754391.1:480-756 GCF_011630105.1 Anneissia japonica | reverse complement strand
GTGTGGATCGTCAGAAACTTTTGTGATCGGCCTTCCATTAACAATAGCCTCTACCTCACACATTAGGGTGTTCAGACCCTCATCATCAAGTGTTTGCTGTTTTAACACAGCTAACATTACTTTCCGGACGGTTCTTATGCATCGTTCCCACACTCCACCATGGTGTGATCCCATAGGTGGGTTGAATGTCCATTTGATATTTCTTTGCAAAAGAAATTCGTGAATTTGGGATTGATTCCAATCATTTATAGCCTTTTTCAGCTCTTTCTCTCCCCT
>NW_022754391.1:0-384 GCF_011630105.1 Anneissia japonica | reverse complement strand
GATGTGCACTGCTCGTATAGTCAGACACGTAAAGAGGACACCATATCTTTTCACGGTCGATCTGCCTCTTCGAACCTCAAACGGTCCAAAGCAATCAACGCCAACAAATGAAAATGGTGGCTTTAATGGTGTAACCCTGTCTTCTGGAAGCTGTGCCATTTTCTGTTTTGCTACAGGTGACTGCCGTCTCCTACAACTGAAACATTCATTCAAGACTGTTCGCACTGTAGTTCGTCCTTGCACAGGCCAAAACTTCTGTCTAAGTAGCGATAGCGTATATTCAAGACCAGAGTGTCCAGATAGATGATGGTAATACTGTATAATCAATTTCGCCACATGGCTATTTTTTGGCAAAATGATTTGATGTTTCGTGTCAATGTCAAT
>NW_022754390.1:0-936 GCF_011630105.1 Anneissia japonica | reverse complement strand
CCGGTTTTGGCATGACAAGCCCCATCTGTTTGAGAGTGATTGCGTATTTGAAATATAAATAATATGACATCAGCAGAGAAGGCAACCTCAAATCTCATTTGTAATTTGGTGGCTCTGAAAAGAGCCGTTTGGTTTGGGAAAATCGGTACATCACACTGGCTTCCTTCTTTGAAGAGGCGATTGGTCTATTCGTCGTTCATCATTCTAAAAAAAAAAAAAAAAATACAAAAATATTTATAGCAAAATCACAACATAAAAAATGTGTGCAGTTACTACTGTAGAGTCTATTGACAAAAAAAAAAGGTTTACATTTTAAATAAAATAAGTAACTTTTTATAATATTAACTAACTACTTTATACAATATTATTAGCTTAAATCCTGGTTTACCTGTAATAATATAGAAATTCCTTTTCTATGAAAATGACAGCAATAATAATATACAATATAGGAAGGACTAAATAATAAAAGAAAGAAAGCACCTCTCTGCCATGATTGTGCTAGGCCTCAACCTGTCCTAAAAATACAGTATGTTCATATTTAAACAACACAAGTAGGCCCAGGCCTTAGCTAGGGCCTAGGTAGGCCTAAACGTCTCTTTTCCATTTTTTATAACTTAAAAAAGGGTCAAATTTGACAATCGTCACTGTCAGCAATTTGTGACCTGGACGAAATCGTACTGCACTATAAATTACTAGGTAGGCTTACAAATCAGTAACCTACACGACATAGAGAGGCCACATATAAACAAGCTTTATTCTCTGGTGACTTCCGGTCCAACAGTTCTCCGGGGTCACTTTCTGTTCTTCCTACCTCAACCGGTCGTGATCGGCCACGGTTAATTCGTGTACCAAATAAAAGCTACGGCTTTCAACTTTCGATAGAACTAAATTTCATTAACAGGAGACAACCGAGACTCTTTTTAATTGCAATTTATT
>NW_022754389.1:205-910 GCF_011630105.1 Anneissia japonica | reverse complement strand
GAAAAACGTTCCGCCGGCCCTGTATCAGACTTTTAATATTTCCCTTTTTCCTATTTCTTTTTTACTTTTGAAAAAAATATGAGGTAGGGCCGGGACGCGATTTTTTTTTTCGTGAGGAGCCAAGCATAGGGAAACATATAAAGCGCTCTGATTGGCTAATGATAAGATGAAATCATCGCACAAGTTGGCATTGGCACAAGAGTCAACCAACTGGCACTCGAATACGGATACGGTGCGAGTGATCTCAAGAAAGCTAGTATAGGCCTAGGTTTGATTCACCGATTACAGACTATGGTTTTTTTAGAGTAAGTTTTCACTATTATTACTGCATAGTAACACACAACGATCAAGGTGAAACTGTAAAGAGGGATGCATCGCATGACTATATAGTTCTAGGCAGGTCTAGGCAAGGCCTACCCTTGGTGCAGTTGGAAGATGGACCTACACTCCAGCTATCAAAGATCGTGTATAAATAGCGCCGCTATGCGGCGCAAGATAGATAACTGGGATAGAAAAAGTGATTTAATCACTGTTAAAGCCCCATTCCCGGCAAAATTTCACTAAAAATGACTTTTTTTTAGAAAATATGCATTTGCATTACTCCAATTATTATAAATCATGGAAAAATATTGGCATAAATTTTAGTTTTACGCAAAAGAATAAAAAAAATGAGAAATACAGACTATTTCTCATAAAATATTACCA
>NW_022754389.1:0-192 GCF_011630105.1 Anneissia japonica | reverse complement strand
ATTCATCGTTACTAGGCAAATTCAGAGGTTGTAGATCGCATCCACTGGAATACTCTCGCTTTTATGTATACTTTATACAGTCAATAAAGTGCGCCCTCTCTAATGAGATTACTTTTTGTACTTCGCAACTCGCACAATGCGGTCGTTCGGTTAGGCTGAGATATGTTTGTTTAAGTGTCAAAATCTCAGTCA
>NW_022754388.1:0-1108 GCF_011630105.1 Anneissia japonica | reverse complement strand
ATTTAAAAAATACTTTGTATTAAAATAATACAAAGGGTCAGGTTAACATAGGGGCTTTTGGGGCGCCAGCCCTAGGACCCGCAGACCCCAATGGGGAAAAATGCCCCTGAACCCAGGAAAAAATCACCGAACATCTGGTTTTATGTTTTAGCCACAGAGGCTCACTTGCAATGCAGCCCAAGGTCGCACAGCCCTTTAATCCTACAGATGTTTTTCAACGAAACGTACGTGCTACTATGACATTGCGTTTCAAACTTTGTGGGAAATCCCACTACTGCGAAGAAATGCTACGTTACATGAAAGTTGGACGGCCATAATGGAAAACGGCCAACAGGATTAAATTAAATAAATCTATTAATTATTATAACCAGTTCTGTAGTATTGGGACTGGAGATAGTCCCATGCAATTTTTCCATTTTGTCCACATTTTTAGATAATTTTTCAGAAATCAACATTGTGGGAAATCCCACAACTGCCAAAGACATTACATGAAAGTCGGACGGTCATAATGGAGAACGGCCAACAGGTTTAAATTAAATAAAGCATATTAATATTAAATATTATAACCAAGGCAATTCAGTTGGGACAGTCCCACACAATGTTTCTATTGGGTCCACAAAGAATGGGTCTATATTTTTTTTAATGATTTAAATTATTATGTGTTATGCACAAAAGGAGTCCACTCTTATTTTGCGTAAAATAGGTCAACATTTAACAAAATGGGCCCAGATTTTTCATATTTTTCTATTTAGGCCTATATGCAGGTTTTTTGAAAGTGGGTCCACATTATTTGAATTTAAGCGTAAATTTGATCCACTCTAATTTTGTCACGCACTTTTTGAAAATGCTGTCTACGGCAATGATTAAACTGTAAACGTTGAGAAATAATTTAACCCATGATTCTCATTTCGGCACTAATTTTTATACATCGCACGACTACAACAAATAACATAGCCCAAATTTCCAATCTAAAATACAACCATCAACGCTCCATGTCTGACAGATGTGGTATCTGCTACATGAGTCAGGGGTGGCGCCAGCGGCTCTCCCCCCGTCGGGGAGAGCTGACCCCCCCCCCCCGTCGGGGAGAAAAGGTACAATTCATCGG
>NW_022754387.1:0-685 GCF_011630105.1 Anneissia japonica | reverse complement strand
GGCATCAGATCCGATCCGGCGACGGTGATCGAGAATCTGAAGCTGAAGGAATCTCTCATAGTGGAGAGCAACGATCGATTTCCGTCGGTCAAGTTCACAGTTCCGAACGACGCGAAAGCGAGTGGAGACGATCGCCCCCGCAAATTTCAGCTATTCTCTCCGTCGTTCTGCTGCAACACTCAGTTTCAAACGCCGGAATCCCTCCGACGTACCGGACGAACGTTTTTGGACACCGTTCTCAGACACATGGACGACTTCGATTCCGACCTGTGCCAACTCTGCGTTGAACGCGAGCTGCTCTTCGGAAGACCGCTGAACGATTCCCGACTGAAGGAGATCGACCCGGTCAACCGTTCGACGCGCTGCAACAGATCGGGTTGCAAACGGAAGCGTTACATCACCAAGTAACAATCGTTCATTAACGAGGAGTGGCAAAAACGCCAGTAGACAAAGCCGCAGATTTCGTCTAGCAATAGGATTCGACGTTTTTTTTTTTTCATCGAAGAACGGCACTCGGAGATGCTGAGATCTGTCGAGAAAAGGGACGTCCGAAAAACTGTGAGGATGCCGGTGGAGCACGTCCGTCGGATCCTGAAAATACTGGACGGGAAGAAGGACGTCGACGGAATCTGCAAAGTGGCGAACCAACTGAAAACTTTGCTGTCGCGCAAGACGGGATCGAGGA
>NW_022754386.1:0-593 GCF_011630105.1 Anneissia japonica | reverse complement strand
TAGCATTAGAACCTATGGTATGCTTCTGGCCCGGGATTTATCAATCTCAGCTTAGTAAAAAAAAAGTTAAGATGTCCCTAATAAATATCTTAAGCTGATTTATTACCCAATCTTAGCAAAATCTTGGCTCAAAAATCGTCTTAGATGGCACCAACGTACAATCGACTTTCTAATTTTAAGCAATTTTTAAGTAAGCTATATGGATAAATTTGACTTAAGCAAAAAAAGAAAAAAAAAAAGAAAGAAAAAAATAAATAAATAAAAATTTTTAACCTGATTTCTAGTTTGATAAATCTGGCCCCTGGTGACAAGTTATAGCGCCCTCAATCTATTATTATTTTACGGTCACTTCTCATTGGGTCTAGTTCAAATTCATTAATGCTATTCTTGTGTTAAAATTCAGGTTTATATAATTTTATTATTTTTCAATGGCACTGTTTTTTTGTTACACCAGTCTTATACAAATTATTAATTACATTACTGAACGGAACTGAACTTTATTGAATATACGCTTTTAAATCAGTAGTGCACATCGCAATGATGGGGAGCACTAGTAATTTACAAAAGAAACATACAAGAAGAGACTTAAAATA
>NW_022754385.1:0-591 GCF_011630105.1 Anneissia japonica | reverse complement strand
ACTCGCGTCCGCGTACTCGAGATCGGTCGGTGGGACACGGACGCGAGTGTGTACTCGACGTCCGCAGACGTCGAGTACACGGAAGGACTTCGAGTACACACTCGCGTCCGCGACCAGCCGACCGACCACAGGTACGCGGACATCGAGAACACAGACGGACGTCGAGTAGACGGACATGGAGTACACGGATTTCTGGACTTCTGGACTTAGAAAAAATTTCGAGATTTCTGGACTTAAAACGAATTTTTAGATTTCTGGACTTAGAAAAATTTTCGACTTTTCTGGACTTAGAAATATTTTCGATAGGGTGGACTGAGAAAAAATTTCGAATTTTCTGAAATATTTTGGAAAGGCTGGACTTAGACAAATTTTCGAAAGTCTGTCGAGTCTGCTCTGATGTCGAGTACACACTCTCTTCAGCGACTCGCAGACCGACCTCGAGTACGCGGACGTCAAGCAGACGGACGTGAAGTACACGGAAGGACTTCCAGTAAACACTCGCGTCCGCGTCCTGCCGACCGACATCGAGTACGCGGGCGTCGAGTACACGGACAACGAGTACACACTCGCGTCCGCGACCCGCCGACCGAC
>NW_022754384.1:0-536 GCF_011630105.1 Anneissia japonica | reverse complement strand
TACTACCAGTACTACTACCACTACCACCACCACCACTACTACTACTACTACTACTACTACTACTACTACTACTGCTACTGCTACTACTACTACTACTACTACTGCTACTACTACTACTACTACTACTGCTACTGCTACTACTACTACTACTACTACTACTGCTGCTGCTGCTGCTACCACCACTACTACTACCCCACTACACTACCACCACCACCACCATTACTACTACTACTACTACCACCACTACCACTACCACTACTACTATTTTTGTTTTCCCAATCGTGATGAAATAATGCTACTAGTGCTACTGCTGCTACTACTACTACTACCACTACTACCACTTCTACTACCCCAATACCACCACCACTACTACTACTACTACTACTACTATTACTATTACTAGGCCTACTACTACTACTACTACCAGTACTACTACTACCACTACTACTACTACTACTACTACTACTACTACTTCTACTACTACTACTACCACCACTACTACTACTACTACTACTACTACTACCAGTACTACTACC
>NW_022754383.1:0-570 GCF_011630105.1 Anneissia japonica | reverse complement strand
TCTTTTTATTTTCAATGAAAAATAAATGCGATCGTTAATATCGATCTTGGTACAATGTAAACCTTTAATCATAAGACTACTTATACAGAATTTTACTACCGTATATTATAGGCCTAGACTAAGACCAGGCCTACTCCTACTATAGTATAGAGGCCTAGTCCAAGACCTTGTTGCAAATCCCAACTCACATAAGCCTTGCCTATAATGCCTAGCATAGGGCTCGTGATCGCGGTACCCTGACCATTAAAACTTAGCAGACGCACTGGGAAACGTTGTTCACGGCATTGGACTGCAGCGAAAAATGATCCCCCATCATTAATGGAACAGGCCCACGTCACGCTTGGCTGACTAGTTTTGATTTACATTTTGTGTGTCTGTGCCATAAGCAGCAAAAGTCCATGTTCTAGTGTTGTTGTAAAATGCATTTCAAACCAGGCTGGTTTTTGATTTACGTTTTGGAATAGAATTTGGAGAGGGCGTTTGATCAAGTTAGACCTACGTTTTTAATTTGAATTACATTTTAAAGAAATTAGAACTACATTTTGGAAAATTTGAACTACGTTTTCAAAA
>NW_022754382.1:0-1220 GCF_011630105.1 Anneissia japonica | reverse complement strand
ACGTCGTTTTTTTTTTAATTGTTCTCTAATTCCTCCATTGTCTAAGTTCCCCTTAAGGTACAGGTGGTAATAATAATAATAATAATAATAATAATAATAATAATAATAATAATAATAATAATAATAATCATTTCAGCATTAATAAATTACCTTGGCCTAAGGCTTGTAATAAAGAACCTACAGATACTATTTACTAGGCCTATAAATAATAACTAGCCAAGGGGATTATCTTTTGTGTTATTTCTGTTTCATTTGATCAGTGATGAAGAAAAACGCGCTCTTCCTTACTCTCTGTGCTTTTCCCAGAAGCGTTTTTAGTAGGCGTGGGTAATTATGCAAAACCCAGGCCTAACTAAAAAATTAAAATTGTCATAGTATGTAACTCAAGTTAAAATAACACTTTTCATTACTCGTGGAGCTTAATCAAATATTATATGTAATTTTAAACGACCAATGTATTTAAAAAAATTAGACAGCGACGTTCTCTCAGAAGTTGTTCTGTAGACGTTTATCTGTTGACCTTTCGACCTCCTGAATTCTTGCAATGAGATTTTCGGGTCGATTCAGCCGAGACGGCCCGAGTGGAGTTTCATGTAAATGTTTCGTACGGAAAAAAAAATCGCGGCCGGGATTTGTCTTTCTTTGTTGTTGTTGTTCTGGAGCACTGTCTTTTATTGAATGGTTTGTAATTTTTTACATATGTCATAAAATATAAACTATCTAAAAAAAATCACATCATTGAACCATTCAAGTACTGTACGAGTGCATATTCATTATGAAATAAAAAATACAGGTACTTTAGTTTTTAACAAGCTTTTAATCAACGGCGGCGGAACGTTTTTGAAAGTGGGGGGGGGGGGCATTTCATAAGGTCGAGTATGCGAGCGAAGTGAGCGCCAGGGGGGGGGGGCACCAAGGGCCCCCGGTGGGGTCCAGGGCTACGAATCTACGAATATTTTACGAAGTTTGTTGAATTTTATAAGTTATTTTATAGGCATCAAGCTACTGTAATATGATTTCATATTTGTTGTAATTTCCAGTGGCAGATCCAGGAATTCGAAATAGAAGGGCCCAGGGAAGGTACTTTCCCAGATAGAAGATCTATACTACCTCAGCCCCAACCATGGTGGGAAGAAAAGTTCAAGATTATAGCACCTCTCTTCTAGATGGCCGGAAATTGCACTTCCAGACATAAAATTTGAATCTTTATATCTCCATTT
>NW_022754381.1:0-791 GCF_011630105.1 Anneissia japonica | reverse complement strand
TAAAATGGACTATCTAACTAAAAAAAAAAAAAGACGACAATAAAACAGACTATCAAAATAAAAAAAAAAAAAAAAAAAAAAAAAAAATAGTATTTGGAAAAGTTAACAAAGCTATTAATTTGAATCACACCCTGTGATTTAGCCCTGGAGAAAAACTGGTATGTGAAATCAGATATAAAGTAAGGAATTACCAAAGGCAGGCTTATTATACTTTCATGTTTATATCTATTGAACTACAGTACTGTATGGTATATGGTATACTGTAGTCTGTACCTACAGTAAGTTGGATTGGATTGGATTCATTCGGTGTAAACACCAAGGATAGCCCACGAAAGTCTAGAAGAAGACTTATTTCCAGTGGGTAATATTACTGTCTCTTATACACATCTAGATGCAATCCCCTACTCTTTTCCGAAGAGTGTACTGCATTCTTTAACGTGCACATGGGCCATAAATGCACACAGGACCAACAGTTTAAACGTCTCATCCGAAAGACGGTGCGCTATTGTAACTTGATACCACCAGATTAGCTGACTGTGCTAAGCCGCTCTCTCTGGTATAGTCACTGAACTGCCAATAAAATCTGTGACATAGAAACTATTTGTGGCTCAGTAAAAAGAGGTTGTTATATTTTTGTTGTGCAACTACTGTTTATGAAAAAATTATTGTATACTCAATAAATTTTGGTGAATAAAAGTTAATTATATTCTGTTATAATTTAATATTAACTCATATTTTGTTTCAAATTTCTACAGAATACAGTATGTCAAGTTACCTGTTTAATTATCAAT
>NW_022754380.1:0-505 GCF_011630105.1 Anneissia japonica | reverse complement strand
GGTATTGAATGCATGCTTATTGAGGCATCTGTCACTAGAAGAAAAAAAATCATAATCGGATTGGGGTATATGCCTCCGAAATCGAGCATTGGGAAGTTCGAACTACTTTATAGCGCACTTGAAGCTGCTAATCTTGACAACCCAGGATGTCAAATATTGTTGATGGGAGACTTTAACTTACCTGGCATCAAGCTCAATTACGAACCTTCTATTTTACGAACGGTGTTTGGCCGATGACGTCATCATGCGATCGTAAAACGATTTTAGGTAACTTTTTAAAGCTATTATCCCTGTCTCTTATACACATCTAGTTTAGTATGTAGTCGAAATGTTACTACATCCGTTTCATGTGGAAATGACATTTTCGAGACTGATCACAGTTCTGTTTGCTTTACTTTTAATTTCCCAAATGTTTCATGGTCAGAATCGGATGATAACAAATTAATATTCAACTATAAGAAAATGGATAAAACTAATTTAATTAACACACTATCTCATGTGCCAT
>NW_022754379.1:0-1117 GCF_011630105.1 Anneissia japonica | reverse complement strand
TGCGAAATAATGTACAAAAACTATTTTTATAAAAAAAATAAAAGAAAATGTATTGGATATTTGTTGATTGGTTTGTGGTTGCATAAAGTAAATTCATTTTGTGTTTATATCAAGAGCGTGAATTCATTGATGATGTAGATTGAGGTGTGTACGGTCAGATTATGTGATACTTTAGGCCGTGGTTATTGGTTCGGCGATTCTATGCAGATCCATTGGTTGATCTGGATTAACCTAACCCTAAACTAAAGTCTCGCTATCTTAATGCACTTGGAAGCCATTTTCATACATTATTGATGCTGTGTGTTTTGCTGCTGTAACGGAGATGGTTAGATTCCTTATGTGTATGCCATTACCATCACAGTTACAGATATTTAATTAACATAACCACTACCAACAACAAAATCGTCGTAATCAATCATCATTGTCATCATCATCATCAAAATATAATATAATAAACTATTAAAAATCGTCATCATTAGTATCAAAATTTTCTAATCATCATCACCACTACTGTCATCAATGTTTTGTTCGTCAATTTTGTTTTTCAACAGCTGATATACATTATCATCATTGTCATCATCTTCATCAAAATATAATATAATAAACTATTAAAAAAATCGTTATCATTAGTATCATAATCTTCTTATCATCATCACCACTACTGTCATCAATTTTTGTCTGCAAGAATTCAGGTTCATTTTATAGTGCTTGTGACAAGTAAACGATAAAAGTTATGTTATACAACACTTTATTTTACTATGTTTATCATTATAAAGCCTAACCTATTGAGAGTTGCCCATGTCTGGTGAAATCAAGCGGTTTGGATTTTGTGATCATTTCAAACAACCACGCATCCCACGTATTTCTGGCTTAATTGTTTTCACTAACATGACCATCGTCACTATTTTCTTATATCGTCTCCAACATCACTATATGTCTTCACCACTGCTATAACCGCCGCCACCGCTGTTTAATGTTGTTTTATAAGCAAAGAAAAAAAGTGACTGTGTTTGATTCCATGCATTTTATTTGTCAATTCTATCTGTACACGATTAAAAATATATACATTAGATTAATATATACCATTAAAGATTAAAAAAAAAAAATTGGATGTATA
>NW_022754378.1:0-1343 GCF_011630105.1 Anneissia japonica | reverse complement strand
TGCTATTTTAGGTCAGTTAGATGAACTGCATGATTATGCATACCAGACCTCCACCTCACGAAACAGAGTTCAGTGGTATATCGAGAGTAACCTACAGTGCTTATGCGTGGATGAACACTATTGAGTAGGCCGATGTTGGTAGTTAAGACAATGTGAAAATTAATGGACTATAATTGTAATACCGTACTCGCGCGAATAAGCGCCCTTTTTGAATAAGCGACCCTCATAACGAGAAAATTTCCTTAAGCGCCCCCTTCTAATTTGAATAAACGCCCCTCAATAACCCAATCAACCCTGGGACTGTGGATGTTGGCATGATTTGAGGTGTGGAGTGGAATCACATTCTTCTTTAGTCAATATCAAAATGAGGATATTTATCTTTGACAGATGAGAGCTCCCTGGACAGACAGTATATTTCCAACTTTCATCTTCTTTCATTTATAGCCTAGTCCTACTACTCCTTTTCCGACAATTTGCACCTTTAACACATTCTCATCTAAGTTTTCAAGAAAACCGGCAATGATCATGCCGTCCTGCTATTCTCAATCGACCGATGGCGAACAAGCTAATAACCACCACCACTAATTTCATCTGCTATTCTGCTGTTATGTAATACTGTACTCACAACATTCTTGTCATGACAAGCCATGCTCTCTGAACGATTATTTTTTCCGCCGCAGCACCATTCGTAATTTGCGGTTTCCTGATGTCCTTATTTAATCGTTTTTCATTCAAAATGTGCCTCTTGGATTTAAAAAGTTCTCATAAGAACCCCTCGATTTTCATCTATTTCCATAAGCGCCCCCTCAAATTCATCTGTTTTTATAAGCGCCCCGTTCGAATAAGCGCCCCGTTTGAATAACCGCCCCTCAAAAAGTGCAAAAAAAATTTTAAGCGGTACGGTACTATCCCTATGACTAGACAAAATTTATGTACACTAGGCTTTCAAAATAAAAAAAGCACAGTAATATTGAATCTGGTTATTTGAGAATGCTTACAGTATAGTATCCTAGACACAGGGTTCCCGGAATGTCGCCGTCAGCGGCGTGTGCGAAGCAACTCAAGAGTAAGAAGTGGAACGTGAATTTCGATTTGGTTTCGTAGTCAGATTTTCGAGAAAACTTCAGCTACCCGTATTTCTCGACTGCGACGTCAATGGGAGCTGTAATTTGTATGGCAAGGAGATGGTGCTACCCTTAATTCGAATTAAGGGAATTTACGCCCACACACTCACTTTCACAAAGCATTTGCATCCCCACTTTGAAAGAGGGAACTTCGAATTAATTGTTTCCATTTTCTTCGCTAATTAATCACCGTAATTTAGCTTACACTTATGCATGGGG
>NW_022754377.1:0-677 GCF_011630105.1 Anneissia japonica | reverse complement strand
TTGGCTTTAAATTGCCATTTCGGCTGTTCACCAATCAAATATCCTGTTGTTCATTCCCCTCCCCAACCCAGGGGCGGATTTAGAGGGGGGGGGGGTGCTAAACAGGCTTTAGCCCCCCCCCCCTAAAATTTCATAGTAATTTTTTTTTACTGCTTTTTGAAGGTCCAAATTAAAATATTGTTTAATGATTTCTTCACACACATCACATTTATGGGCTAAACATTTTACAATAGTTGTTTTTTAGTGATAAAATAAAAATGAAATACGTTTTTTAACCAATCAGCGGACAAAAAACGTAGCTAAGAAAGCTGCTTTTGCCTTGTCTTCATGCTCAAATCTCGAAGCAAATGCCGTTGTGTAGCGGTCTCGTTTGTATAATCATAGAGAAAATAGAAGAGAAGGTTCTGTTCTGTTCTGTTCTATTTTCTCTATGGTATAATACACTAAACTTTTCGTGTCGCGCGGGTTTGTTCTTGTCTAGTCTTTCCTTGATTGCTTGTAGCCTGGGTGCAGTAGGAAATTAGCGGGAAAAAAGTAAAGGAAAATTATTTTTTGGTTTTTCTGAATCAGTATATCATATAGTGTCTCAGAAAAAAAATCCCCATTCTTAGATCTTGGGCAATTTTTTCTATAGCACTTTAAAATTTTGACATAAAATATCCTATTTTGGGCTAATT
>NW_022754376.1:0-503 GCF_011630105.1 Anneissia japonica | reverse complement strand
ATGCAAAACGAAACGGTGTTTTTGTTTAAATGAAGAATCGCACAATTTTACAAATAAATACGGTAACACATTCCAGTACTGTAATGAAGATATTTTAAATTATGTCCAGTGGTGTATGAGTCTTGAAATAAAAAAAAGGGGGGAGGATGGCGAGGGGGTTCCTGGGGATTCGTCCGAACCCCTTTTTTCAGCGAACCCCCACCCTACCAATAACAAACCCCTTTGCTATGTTTATGCATCCTTCGTTTTTTTGCAACGGTATATAACTCAGAATTTTATTTTTTAAAAAATCACCAGCAGAGATCGTGCAGTAAGTGTGTGATCATCAGAGAATGCGAAGCGTGAATATTTATGAGGGTCTTGTTGTCAAGCTGCTGTTAACCAATCACGAGGCATTAAATTGTTTCGGGAATAAAGTTTCCCGATCGCAACGAGATCGGAGTTTTCGCGCTTGTTGGAATTTCCTGACACACACGCGGACGTTAGCAGAAATAAAAATTCTT
>NW_022754375.1:0-679 GCF_011630105.1 Anneissia japonica | reverse complement strand
AACAGCAAAAATACCAATAACAGGGAGCATAGAGTAAATGCAATATAAAATTACAGCAAAAAAATGGTTAAAATCACACATTCAGTGAAGTGTACGTTATTTATGAACGGTGATTGATAAAACAATATTTATTAATTAAATTTACGTAAATTTCATGTGAAACACGTTTTTTTATACTGAATTTTGGCTGGGTATTAAAAAAAAACAAAACAAAACCAGAGCCTTCATCTACGATTTTAAGAAATTCATGTCCAATTTTTGTTTTAACATTGGCGCTGTAAGGTGGGTTGAACCATATAATGTTTCTTTTCCTTTTCTTTTTGACTTTGGATTGCACGTTGTGAGTAGCCGGATTGTATTTCAGCTCATAGTTCAATCTGCTTTCGTTGAGGGCTTCCTGATACGGTTTCTTAGTTTCGTCGAAAGCTGCTTTGTTAGAGGATATAATATGAGGCAGTCTCTTGTTTATGCCTTCTGGGATGTTCTTTATTATAGATGGTGGATGGTTGCTCTTGCAATTGACATAGCGCGGCTTGTTGTTCTCCTTTAAGTAGGGTTTATAGCTTCCATCAGTGAGGTTAAGTGTTATATCCAGGTAGTTGATCACTTTCCTGTGTGCCTCGATAGTAATTTTTAAGCTGTGTTCTTTTGCATACATATATACATACATATATATATA
>NW_022754374.1:0-773 GCF_011630105.1 Anneissia japonica | reverse complement strand
CATCTGAATAGTTATTATATGATTGAGTCTCCTCTTATTGCCTAACTGAATATCGCCACGAAACACTGACCAGGACACTGCTCCAGTCCCGCAGCAGGTGAGTTCGCACGCGGCCTTATCCAGCTGACGGTAAAGTTAGTAGGTTTCTACTACTAGTCTAGAATTGTCATGCCATGGCGACTTTGTCACATTAATTAATTTTTTTTCATAATAGGCCTATGCCCCTAGTAGGCCTACTAATAATACTATATAAGGCCTAGTTATAGGCCTGGTCCTATGAAAAACCGTCTAGGCCTAGGCCTAAATGTCTAAAAACTGCACTGTCTAAATAAAGGTGATGTGCTATAACACTACAGTATATCATCAGAGCCAACACCAATTCCTGTAACAATAAGATTATTATTGATATACTGTAGGCCTAGAAGCTAGGCTACACAACAATAACGCCCCATTAAATAATAACATGGTGCATATGTTACTCCAAACCTAACTTTCAGCTGTTGTTGAAATGTGGAATTCAAATAAAATATATACAGGAAGAGTATATATTTTTTTGTAGGACAAGATATGTGATATGCCGAAACATAACACTCTGGCCACATAGGTATTTGCCAGTCACCATGATGAGACAAACATACCACAACATTTGCCATGAGTACAACCACCCAACATTGGCATCTACGAAAGAAGGTGGTACAAAACATACAGTACAAGCACCCAAGACGTTAGCAAGAAACACTCTGGTTGTTTGCTGAAACTTGTAATGAAAGCTA
>NW_022754373.1:11137-42898 GCF_011630105.1 Anneissia japonica | reverse complement strand
TATTATACTTATTTGTATTATGTTAATGAAATTTACAATTAATGTGATTTCAAATTTTTCCTTTTTTTTTTTACTTCTAATTGTATATATTTCTCTGTTTGCTTTAATGATTGTTACTTTTGTTTTAGTTTTTCTAATTTGTATTAAAGTCAAAACGGTCTTGTGAAAAACACATTTTATGTGACAAGTTTCTCCGTTTGTAAATAAAGTTGTTATTATTATTATTATTATTATTATTATTATTATTATTATTATTATTATTATTATATAAATATATTATATATATATATATATATATTGCATTATAGCTAAAAAAATATAATTACTGAAAATGAGATATTTTAATTGCTTAGAACAGACATTAATCATAATATATTTAAGGCACATCAATAAATACACTGTAAATTTAGAATAATAAAAAAACATATAAATAAATAAATAAAGGAAACATCATACAAAAAAGACAACTTATGGCATTATTGTGGTCTTTCACTTCGTCTTCTTAAAAACTGCTGCGAGATATACATCACAAGTAGAGTTGAATAGGTTGACCATATAGGGGATCGGGCTATATATTTGTTATTATAGATCTTAAAGGTATTTATGCATTATATCTTTTTTTTTTACTTCTAATTGTATATATTTCTCTGTTTGCTTTAATGATTGTTACTTTTGTTTTGGTTTTTATAATTTGTATTAAAGTCAAAACGGTCTTGTGAAAAACACATTTTATGTCAAAAGTTTCTCCGTTTGTAAATAAAGTTGTTATTATTATTATTATTATTATTATTATTATTATTATTATATAAATATATTATATATATATATATATATATATATATTGCATTATAGCTAAAAATATATTATTACTGAAATTGAGATATTTTAATTGCTTAGAACAGACATTAATCATAATATATTTAAGGCACATCAATAAATACACTGTAAATTTAGAATAATAAAAAACATATAAATAAATAAATAAATAAAGGAAACATCATACAAAAAAGACAACTTATGACATTATTGTGGTCTCTCACTTCGTCTTCTTAAAAACTGCTGCGAGATATACATCACAAGTAGAGTTGAATAGGTTGACCATATAGGGGATCGGGCTATATATTTGTTATTATAGATCTGAAAGGTATTTATGCATTATATCTATAATTGTATCGTTGTTTTGTTTGTTTGTTTGTCTTTTTTTATACTTGATAGTAGATACAATTCAATTTTTGGTTTTGCCTCCCTCTTTTAATGTGTTATGGGTCAATTTTACAGTTTTATTGGACAATGGACAAGATTAATCATTTGGTTTCACTTTTCCCAAAGAGTGCATTGTAGAAAATTCTATATAGGATATTGTTATTTACTTTATCTTTCATCCAATCTTCTTTCAGCTCTTCTAAAAAACGTATCATGCTTTTACACAGGTAAACCTATCATATACTAAAGAAATATCACATTATAATGAATAATACACTGTATTTTTCAAATGATTGTACCAGATTAATTCAATTCGGATTAGGTATCAGTGAATATTGTAAATATGAAGTCAGCTAGAATGATGGAACATTTAAATTTTTTTTTTTTTTTTTTCAGATTTTTCACACCAATCAACGTCTGTTATCATTCATGCGACTTCAATAACAACCACTAATACGCCTGGAAAAACAAAAAAGGGTAAGACAAAGTGTTACCTGATTATAGGAGATGATGTTATTACAACATACCAAGGAGGTAGTTAATATGTATATCTGTCTATCCATCTATTATCTATCTATTATTTTTCTATTTTGAACAAAATAATAAATAACTAGACTTACTATATCTCTCTAAAAAACCGAACATAGGGCTTTTCCTCATTGCCATAATCAGAAGTGATGATGAAATGTTCTATAAAAAGTCAAAAATTGTTCATTCATTTTACGGGTTTTATTTTGTTCAGTTTAACATAGCTGTCTAGTTGCATTAATAGAAACGTCTAATTACCCGTTTATTATATTCAGAATAATGTAGAATTACGCCATTTTTTAATATGCACATATTAGATACATGGTATTGGCTTGGACAAAATTTGAAGAAAATCCAAGCACGAAAAGTGATCAAAGTGCCAACAGAAAAACCATGTGCAAAACCCTAAGAAAGAAGAAGACAATCAGAACAACATTTTTTTTTCCTGCTAACGCAGCAAATGCCAATACCAGCAGCAGTTTTTAATTGATGTGGAACTTCTTCTATTCTCTCTAGATGATACAATGATTGTGTTGGTTGTTGGACTATCTTGCACAATTGCCACAGTATTTCTGGGCTCGATTATTGTAGCAGTGGCTTGTAAACAGCTTAAAAATAATGGTACCGTTACAATTGTAATTATTATTATTTGACCTAAAATTCGCAAGTAATAAGAACACTGGGCCTGGAAAGAATGTTACTGGTACTTATAAAAAAAAAAGTGTAATAGTTTAAAAGTATGGGCACGTTTTGAACTCGATTATTAATGCTGGGAAATCCTTACTTGTTTTTAACAAGATTTAAACTGACAGATGTATGGCTAAGTGATCATATTACAACTATAAATTAAAACTTGTTTCAACAAATTTTATTATGTATCAGTATTTAAAAAACAGATGTAGGCCTATGTATCTACATTTAATTCCTGTAAATTGTCAGAAATAATAAAATTCTATTACTCTTGCACTCGCGCGATTGTACTGTTATGAGATCAATTTATTAAAAACAATATTGTAATACTTTTTACAAATAAGAATAGGCCTGTAGTACCTAAAACATATTATTTATAAACAAACTGAAGCTCTCTGTGATTGAGAAGCCTACTGTATTCATGTAGGCTGTACTCAAATCCATGCTATATTAATTCTAATAATGGACTGCCTGAATTTCCTTATTACAGGTCCTTCATCATCTGACATTGGTCTTCGATGTCAAAGGTAGGTAAAGTTGTGCTTATTTTAAACAGAACGAATCAGATAAACAATTAAACTCAATTATAATTTTAAAATGGTCTCTCATATATAAAAATTTAAGTATCTTCTTTTTAATGGATTTCAATGACACGTAGGAATATTAAAATGCCACAGGCATTTCGTATGCATCCTCGCACGTCAACGGCAAGCCGAATCACGAATCATCAGCCACCTGAATCAATTCTCCAGAGCCATGACCAAAAAACAACCAAACATGAGGTAAAGCTCTAATAACTGTAGAATTTGAAAACAAACTAGGCATACGCATCTACATTTACAGTATACCTAAACATTGATTATCATTTCCTCTAACCATTTCCTGGTTAAATGGTTGTTAACAATCTTCCTTGATGAGACCTTTTAGATGCAGACATCAGTAAATAACAACTAAACTATGTGTTTTTAGATCAATTAAAATCATATACAGTTACCAACAGAAATACAAGATAGACTACGCAGGTTATTGTATTCGATTGACAATCTTTCATGTTTATATTTTGTTTTATACAGGGTGAGGTAATATATGCAGACATAGACCATATGTCCTCAAGAATGAATGATTTCAGTAAACCTATTGGAACTGACCCTTCCACCATCTATGTCCAATTAGACATAGATGCAATGAAACTATTGGAAATTGAAAAGTAGGGTTGTTGAGTTAAAAGTGCTAGAAAACAACGTGGACTATTGAAGTTCCATTTTTACCTTGTTTGTTGCCATATTCACTTTAATGTGAATACCATTAAGTGGCCTAAATAATAAAACATGTATTTCAAACTGCTCCAATACACAGCAAAAACAAACAACATTTTGCATAGAATAAGAAAAACAGAAGATATAATGTATAATTCAAGGTCTTACCGGGAACCCTTAAAATAAAGTGGCATTTTGCCATAAACTCCTACTTCATGACCTCAAGTATGCACTTGAACGGTTAGCAATTTAGGGACGAACTGAGAAAACATTCATAATGATTAAAGTACTGTAGTTTTACAATTAGATATTATACTCGGAAATATGTAGGCATGTGATATGCGAAGTATTGATCCTTTAAACAATACACTAAAAGGTACTACAATATATATATATATATATATATGTATTATATGTATATATACATATACATATACATATATATACACACATATGTATATATATATATATATATATATATATATAGCCTTAGTAAATGAATTAGCCATATGCAGATAAACAAGATGACTTTATTAATGAAGACAATAATAGTTTGATATATATGTTGCAGCTGCTCTTGCTCAATAAATTATAACAATATTATGCATCCAACGTCCAGAAAATATGCTTTAAATCTAATTAACCGGTCCTATGACAATAAGTTAGGACATAATAGGAAACTTAGAAAAGAACTAAAGGAAAAACACTTAGACATTATCAGAGGATGTATTATATGCCTTTATTCCAATGAGCTTACCTCCATGTATTAGAATAAAGAGGAAGGACGGTAAATTTTCAACATTTACTTTGGATGCGTAGATACAGAAGCTGACTAATAACTATCGTATTCCCACAAGATCAAATAGTGTGGACAATTATTTGGAGTTTTTGTGAAATCATATTCTGTTCACTTGCTTTTGAATAAGATAACTTATGTTTAGATTAAGACTAAGAAGTATAAATAGTCGAAACTTTTATTTTTCTATTAATTTTCCTTCTTCAATTGATTCTGTTGTTTTATTGTGTTATCTTCAATTTTGTTTTCTGTATTTTAGATGCCTACATGGGCCATTGGGTGACTGCGTTTGTAACATAATAATATTCATTACGATGCTGCTTGATAATACTTACACAAATGTTAATAATTTAGTATGATGGATAAACTGCGTATACTATCTCTGTATACTATCTCTGAATTGTAGAGGCCTTAACAATTATCTCAAAAGAGAGAAGGTATTAACATTTTTAAAACAAAAAAATGCCCAAACATATTGTTTACAAGATGTTCATTTTACTGTTGAACAAGTAGAAATTGTGAAAAAACAATAGGGATATAGAGAATGCTATATTAGTCCTTATAAGAGTAACTCAAGAGGGACAGCCATTTTTTTAATAACAATTTTGATTTTTAAGTAAAAAATACAATATTTGACGAAGGAGGAAATTTTGTAGCACTGAGTGTTGACATATATGATAATAGATATACAATTTTAAACTTATATGGCCCAAACCTGGATAACCCAGAATTTTATGATAAGATAGAGAGTATTAGTACAAACTTCAATAATGATAAAATTATTATTTGTGGTGACTGGAACCTTGTACAAGATCCCGAAGCAGATACATTCAATTACAAATATGTAAATAACCCAAAGGCAAGACAGAAAGTTTTGGAAATAATAGAAAATTTAGATTTAAAGGATCCATGGTGTGAATTAAAACACAAAGAAAAAAGATACACATGGCGCCAAACGAATCCAATAAAACAGGCCAGACTGGATTTCTTTATAATTTCACACGAATTATTGTATTCCGTTAAGAATTGTGAAATTCTCCCAAGCATAAATTCGGATCATTCCATTGTAATGTTAACATTATCCTTCTCTGAACTTAAGCGAGGAAAAGGATTTTGGAAATTTAATAAATCCCTGCTACATGATAGAGACTATGTAGATCTTGTAAAAACTACTATAAAAACAACTCTCGACCAATACAAAATAAATGTAGACAATTTAGATGGAATAACAAGATACTCTATAAATGATCAACTTTTATGGGAAGTTTTAATTTTAATGATAAGAGGTCAAACAATAAATTATCCATCTACTAAAAAGAAAACTACAAACCCAAAAGAAAAAGAACTAGAAAAAAGGCTCTCAAATTTAAAAGTAGAATTGGACAATACTGAATCAACTTCAGAAAAGACAAATATCCTAAAAGAATTAAATATCGTTACTTCAGAAATAGATAATATCAATAGTCAACGAATAAAGGGCATGCTTATAAGGTCAAAAGCAAAATGGATTGAGAAAGGTGAAAAACCTACAAAGTTTTTTCTAAAATTAGAATCTAGAATTTTTTTTAATAAATCCTTTATTGAACTAGAAAAGACCGATGGTACACTAATTAATGATAATGACCAAATTCAAAATGAAGTAAAGTTATTTTATCAAAAATTGTACAATTGCCATTACAATAGTTCCATTAATTTAAAACAATATTTTTAAGACTTAAATATACAGGAGTTAGGCCTAAATGCTAACCAACAATTTCTATTGGAGGGTGAAATTAGTAATAGTGAGGCTTTGGAAGCTCTAAAATGTATGAAAAATGAAAAAAGTCCAGGACCAGATGGAATTACAACTGAATTTTAAAAATTCTTTTGGAATGACCTTGGAGAATTTCTTGTTAAATCATTAAACTATGGATACAGAACAGGTAGTCTATCAGTCTCTCAGAAACAGGGGTTAATAACATGTATTCCAAAAGGGAGATAAACCAAAAAGATTTTTAAAAAACTGGAGGCCCATTTCATTGTTAAATACATCCTACAAACTTGGGTCAACTGCCATATCAAAAAGAATAAACCAAGTTTTACCTAGTATAATAAATGAGGACCAGAAAGGTTTTGTTACGGTTAGATATATCGGAGAAGTAACAAGATTAATTTATGACCTTATGGAGTATACAAAAACTTATAAAATTCAAGGTCTACTTCTTCTTATTGACTTTGAGAAGGCTTTTGACTCGATTGATAGACAATATATATTTAAGGTGTTAAAATTCTCTAATTTTGGAACCAGCATACAACAGTGGATACAAACATATTATAAAGATACTACGTCGAGTGTGTTAGTAAATGGACATGCGTCATCGTTCTTTAGGGTCAATAGAGGATGTAGGCAAGGTGATCCACTATCGCCTTGTATTTTTTTATTATGTGTGGAAATTTTGGGGTTAATGATAAGAAACAATAAGTCAATAAAGGGTAATCGGATTGGTGGTATAGAATATGTTTTATCACAATTTGCAGATGATACCACATTGATACTTGATGGAACTGAACAATGCCTGTACGCAGTACTTGCCACTCTACATTTCTTTAAAAGATTTTTAGGTCTAAAGGTCAATGTTGATAAGACGAGACTTATTTGGATTGGTTCAAAAAAGAGATCACAACTTAAATTGTGTAAAGAATATTAATTTGACTGGTCGCAAACTGAATTTAAATTGTTAGGAATACACTTTGCTGTAGAATTGGAACATGTTGTTGAGTTAAATTATTCCAAAAAATTAAAAAGAATGCAAGTAAATATGAATATTTGGAAAGCACGAACACTTATCCCATTGGGAAGGAATGTAATTTTTTTACACTCTTATTATCGACATTTAACCATCTGTTTGCAGCCCTTCCAAACCCACCGGAATATACCTTGGACAAGTTACAAAAAATGTGCTTTAATTTCATATGGAAGGGAAAACCTGATAAAGTGAAAAGAGAAGTAGCAACACGTATTCCCAAACATGGGGGAATCAATGTTCCAAAAATTAATGAAATAATTGCAGCACAAAAACTAGGATGGCTAAGAAAACTTTTGTCAAACACAAGTAAATGGACCGAGCTTTTCTTCCAAAAAAATCATGATAGAAACTTATTTTGGTTTGCGGACAGTAAATACATAACTACTCGAATTATTCCAAACATTACAAACCTTTTTTGGAAAGACGTGTTATATTCATGGGCATCGTATAACAAAATGTTTAAGAGTAATATTAGAAATGAAATAGAATTACAAACACAATGCCTATGGAATAATGATGATATAATTGTTGATAATGAGCCTATCATGCATATGAAACTCTTAAAAAAAGGAATAGTTTTTGTTAATGATATAATTCATAGAAACGGTAGATTTTATACACTAGAAAAGTTGATTGATACTTACTCTGTCGATATATCATTTCTAGTGTATGAAGGAATTAAACAGGCAGTGAGGTCATATATGAGCAAGCATAATATAAGAAAATTTACAAGCGCCCAATGCTATCCGATTTACCCTAATAATATAATTCAATTACAAATTTCTAGAAAGGGATGCAATTTTTTTTACAATACTCTGCTCAATTCAAAATTTACTAAGTTGCCGTGTAATTCCAAATGGGAAAAATATTAGGCTTTGAGCTTACTGACAAACAGTGGGAAGTGTTTAATTTTACAGTAATACCAATCAAATGCACAGAGAGTACGGATCTGAAATGGTTGCAGTATAGAATTATACATAATATATTACCAACGAGAAATTATCTCTATAGATTAAAGTACATTGATTCACCATTATGTATTTTTTGTAAGCAGTTTCCTGAAACAATTGACCACATTTTTTGGGATTGTGAAAAAATATATAAGATATGGAAAGGTTTGGAAAGCTGGATAAATAAAAACCTTCAAATACAATTACAATTTTCAAAGGAACTGATAATACTTGGAATGAATGGGAAAAATAATAACTGTATAAATGTTGTTATTATATTAGTAAAGGAAATTATCTATAGAAATAGTAAACAGAAAGTATTACCATATATAACAAATGTAAAGAGAGAAATTGTTAGATACTATAATATTACAAGATATATTATTTCTGTAATCAAGAGAAATTCTTTTCATTTTGGTCTTCACTGCATGTTCTTTTTCAAAGCTTCAAATAAATAATGAATATTTAAATGTTTCAAGTCATGGCCTTACCCTGGCTTCTGGTATATAAATAGTTCACCTAACGTAATAGTACAAGTTTTGAATATGAAATATAATATTATATTTTCACTAGTAAAAGAATTTATAAAAATGTTCAATGTTGTTATATGTATACTACTCTAAGTATTGAAAAAAGGGGCACTTATTTAATTGTTTTTGTTTATTTTCATTTTGAATGTAATGTATGATTAAATAAATAAAATGGTAAATAAAAAAATAAAAAAAAGTTAGGACATAATAATACACAATGTATTATTATGTCCTTTATTCGAACACTGTATTTACCTTTTTTTTTGATGAGTTATATATATCTATATATATATATATATATATATATATACATATATATATATATAGCCTTAGTAAATGAATTAGCCATACGCAGATAAACAAGATGACTTTATTAATAGACAATAATATTTTGATATATATGTTGCAGCTGCTCATGCTCAATAAATTATAACAATATTATGCATCCAATATCCAGATAATATGCTTTAAATCTAATTAACCGGTCCTATGACAATAAGTTATTTTGTTAATTTTTAAACTTACGGTATATATATCTGATTGACTATGTCGGTTATGCTAGAAAAATGTGCATCAAATTTTAAAGCACTTTTAATATAAATTATAATGATATTGTTTAGAACATTTATTTCTGTTGCAAAAACCCTCAAATATTTTTTTAATTAACATTGAAAAATTAGCCTTGTATATATTATACCGTATTGAAATTATACACATTAAATATTTTCATGAATATCAATCAAGCACAATCTTGCAAAATTTAAAACAACACTTATGGCCTAAGAAGCCATGTCCAGAATTCTATTTGACAAATAACTATTGTATGTTCATGTAGTCATGATGTGCCACAATGACATCACATCATGACCATATTTAGGCATGTCACATGATTTTGTCAAATAAAATTTCATAATCTCGACATGGATAAGAACATTGAAATTGCCTAAAAGAAACTAGTGAGTGAAATGTTTTAAAAGCTTATATGTGCAGCATAGACTAAACCCTGTATAATACAATACAGTAATACTGTACAGTATATTGCTGTATACAATAATAATTCTCAATTTGTGTGTAAAATAAAACAAAATAAGAACATTTTGAAATAGGCAATGAACACAGAGTCTTGTCAAAATTGTGGTAATTGCTAAATACAACGGCTTCAGCCGAGGGGGCGTGACTTCGTATGTTGACGTCATACATAATTTCAGCAATATTCGACACAGAGTGGGCCTTGTCTGTAATCACACAGCCTAGCAAAACACAGCAACTCATTCCTCCATGGTACAACCAATGTAAGAAAAAATAAGTTGTCCCTGTGTGATATTCTTTCCAAAATTAGGATCCATGGAATATCAATTTATGGGATCTGCACAGAGTGAAATAAAACATAGGCCTTATATATAGTCTTATTTTAGCGGTAGAGATTAGGCCGTATATCACACAAAGAAATGAAAACAATTCAATGGCCTACACTCCGTAGTACTAAAATACTGTACTTATTCTGTGGATTTTCTAACCGGAATCCCATAAACAAATTATCTTACTTTAAGAGAAAATAACTTTTATTAAAATATAACTGCTGAAGTTGAATTTGTATTGTATAACAATTATGTGTTAAATACCAGTATAGGTCTAAGTGCAGATTCTTCAGAATCATAGGGCCTTACAAATTCTGCAGGCCTAAAGGCCTTGACAGTGGCTGCTCTAGGATACATTTTCAAGGGGGAGGGGGTTTAAGAGATGAGCATTTTTTTAAATGGACCTCTGGATGGCCGGAAATGGCACTCTACCTCTCTAACATGTTTTGGCTTAGTGTGGTAGCAAAGTTTGTGGGGCCCTTATGTGAAATATCTGGGCCATATGTGGGCAGGCCCATACCACACATAACCCTTATGGGGCCTGTATGGCCTACACCATATGGAATGGGTCCCGTAAGGGTGATATATCGAGAAACAATATGGGTAACATGTGGGTCAGGGCATTTGGCACCCATGAGGGAAAGTAAAGGGCAGTCCCTAGTAAATTTGTGTTTCGGGCCCACAAGGGGAAAATATGGGCATACACGTTTGGAAAGTTTATGGGTCAGCCCATGTGGAAAAAGTATGGGCAGTCACTAATGAGTACTATGTGGGCAAACACATTTGGGAACGTTATTTAAAAAGTGCGGGCATGCCCATATGGGTAAGCACATTTGGGGCCCACAAAAGAAAAAACTGGGCAGACCCATAAGGGCTATTTCTGGGACAACCTATGTGAATGAAGGATGGGCAATCATATGTTGGCACTATAAGGGCCAAAACATTTGGGATACATATTTTCAAAATGTGGGCAGGCCCAAATGGTTTAGCATGTTTGGGGTCCTTGAGGGCAATCAATGGGAACATTCATAAGGGCTCTTCGTGGGTCAGACTTTGTGGGCAGATTATGGGAAATTATATATGGGATAAATATGGGCAAAAGCATGTGGGAAAAATATTTTTAAAATATGGGCATGCCCATATAGGTAATCCTATTTGGGGCCCACAAGAGAAAAAATTGATGAACCCATTTGGGCTATTCATGGGTCAGCCTATGTGGGCAAATAAGGGGTTATAATATATGGGCGATATCAGGGCCAAAACATTTGGGATATATATTTTTTAAATATGGGCAGGCCCAGATAGTTTAACACATTTGGGGCCCTTGATGGCAAGAAATGGAAACATTGGTGAGTCGAATGGCCGAGCGGTTAGCAATATCGGCGCTGGTTCGAACGGCACGCTCGCCTATGGTTCTGGTGGTAGAACAAGTTTTCTAGGATAAGGACTATAAACCGTAGGCCCAGTGTATACAATGGCTCGTGTGCACTATAAAGAACCCAGTACATCCTTCGAGACGAGTAGGCCCCTGTGGTGGACGACGAGATTTGCTGGTACCAGGTTACCGGGTAGCACAGACACGAAGAGACCCTTAGGGGCGAAGAAAGTCATTGGTCGAGTACCTAGTCCACATTTCAAGCGCCCTGAGCATCTTACATTAGATGGATATGTGCGCTATATAAAACTACAATATTATTATATTATTATTATAAAGGGTACTTTGTGGGTCAACATGCATGGAAATATGTGGGAAATATAATTTATTTTAATATGGGCGTATGCTCATAGGCTAGTATTAATCCCATTTGAGGCCCACAAGAGAAACAAATGAGTGAGCCATGGGTTATGTGGCGTATCAAGTTTTGAAATGGGGGTGCTGATAAGGGGCTCGAAGGTGAAGGGCTTGATGATCAGTTTAGGGGCGCTAACCCACAATGGTGATTTTAGATGATTTTTATCTACTTTACCGTAGGCCTAATTTACCGTAGGCCTAATTTTAATGGGAGAAACCAGGGATGGGGGGGGGGGCGAGTATATTTTTGAAGGACGTATGCTCTCACAAACCCCTACCCCCGCACCCAGATACGCCACTCTCTGTGTCAGCCCATATGTGGCCAAATTATTGGGTTATCACATAAGCCTATGGATACTATAACGCATGAAACATTTGGGGATATAATTTTAAAATATCGGCAGTCCAGATGTTTTTGCACATTGGGGCCCATGAGGCTGAAGGAGAGAAATAGGAAATACCTGTAGTGTAAAGTAAAGGACTATAAATTAGGGCATCATTTAGTCACTCAATTATAAGCACAAATTCTTTTACTTAATCATTTTCTTTAAAAAAAAAAGTAATTCAATGCCAAGCACTTCAACAACAGGACACAGTTCACCAACATGCTGTGCATGCATAGGTGTACAATCTTCAGCCATGGTCCAAGGTTACTCAGCTCGAATTACTGAAATCGGATTGGGCTAGGTCACTTTAAGACCAAGAATGCTGGTGTTTGAATTTTTATCAGTTAATTTTTGGTACAGTTGCAGCTCTTGATGATAGGCGGTTTAAACATGTAGACTTGGAAGTATTTCAACAGTATCAAGGGGTAAGAGTTTTGTTTTAATTATCGATTCAGTTAATGTAGTTTACTATAATATTGTATATCCCTGGTATAACAGTCATAACCTAGTAGTAGTGTAGTTAGTAGGAACAAGAAGGTATTTAGTAAGGACATAACGAGGCCTAGACCTTCTAGTACTACAGAACTAGCTGAGCATCAGCCTGCTGGCCTAGGGCGTAGGGAGGTCCTTTTGTTGACCTAGCTAAAAAATGTCCGACGAATTGCCATCTGTAGGTATTGATTTATTCGTTTCACCTGTTTCTAATGTTATTTGCGTAATATTTTCGGACATAGATTATTTCTTTATTCATATAGGCTTAGGCATGGACGTAACTTTTATTATACTATCATTTATAACTTAGCCTTAGGCTTAGGCTACTTAAATTTACATCCAATTTTATTAGTCAAAATAATGCCGAACATTATTATAAGTGTGTTACATCCATCATAACATATTTCTTTTCTTTCAATAATTAATTTCAGAAACATTTAATCGTTTAACACTCTCAAAAAAAATTAATCATGCATAAAAAATTTAATATTTTATTCATTTCAATTGATACGGATTTAGTTCTATTTTCTCTATGGTTCAAATGCGTTTAACCATAGAGAAACTCTATGGTTTAACATAGTTATGCGTGATGCTAGGTAGGTTGACATTTAGATTGAGAAATTACCAAAAGTTACGTACAATATTAATTATAAATAAAGATGTAACTCTCACGGACCAAATATTGTGGAATGGCCCCTGAAATTAAAAAAGAGACAACGCTGGGGTAGCCAGCCTAATATAACAGTGTACGCTTACAGTTAACTTTTAAACTTTCCCGTTGTGAATTTGAAGACGGTATGGTAATATCAAAAACAAACTTTGGATGTAGTCAATTTGAATCTTAATAAATCTCTAATATTCGTGTATGTGATTTTGTTTTACTTTATACAGTACAACCCTTAATAAGGGGTGTTCCCTGAATAGGGGTGCCCCTATTCTGGGGACACTAACCAAAAACAATAAAATTTTCCCCTTAATAGGGTTTTTGGCATGAATTCATATGACATACATTCTTTATAATTTTATTTTATCAGTTGGAGTAGAGTAAGAACTTATAGCAATAATTTGCAATGCAAATATAATTAATCTATAATATGAAATCAGCAGAAATGTAATTAAAACAACAATAGTTAATATATTCCCAATATCCTTTAATTATGCAATGTTAATGACTAAATAATCTTTTTTTATTGAGCTTTCTATAAATAATCAAATAATTTCATATGGTTTGAAATAGTATAAGGTGATTATTATGTGTAACGTCTCTACTATTTGTATTTAAACCGAAATATTTAATTTGTATGTAATCTTATATTTCATTTATAAACCTTACTCTATGCATATTACTATATTCAGCATAAAGGTCAACTAAGGACAGCAACCTGTTTCCCTATGGTACCAGGAACTTAGATGACAAACAAGTCAGGAATGTACCATGGCTAACTTATCCCACTTTTATTACCTAAAACAATGTATCATATAATCATCCTTAATTCTATATATATATACAATGTGTATGTGAATTGTACTGAAAAGGTAAACAAAGACTGGTATATTTACAAATAACAACACTCACATTAGAGCTTTCTATTAGATGGATATAGCATGAATAGAGTAATATGTTTCGATATTGATTAAACTATATGAAATACACAAAACACAAAGAAAAAGAAATCCTAATTGTTAAGAGTCAAAATTGGTTTACGAAGTAACACATGCAATGTGTTGTAGATTTTGATACATTGGAAAAAAAAACCCTTAATAGGGGTTGTTTGCCCATTTAGCACACTTAGAAAGTGTCCCCGTCCCCTAAATAGGGGTTGGCTGTAGTGCCAAATATACTGTTCCTCGTTTCACAGAAAAGTGTCCACTTAATAGGGTTGACATTTGAATAGGGGTGTCCAAAAGGAGGGGGTTCTACTGTATTCATAAACATATACATCACTTTATAAAGGTATAATTATTAAGATTCTAATAAAAAAAATAATAATTAGTAGGCTTAATAATGCGGATTAATAGTAATAGAAGTAATACAATGTTTTTTAATGTAATAATGATAGTATTAAAATAAAAGTAGATATAATAATAATACTAATTAATAATAATAATAATAATAATAATAATAATAATAATAATAATAATAATAATAATAATAATAATAAGATATGATATATAATAGCAATATAAAATAATTGAAGTATCATTTAGGTAATTCTGTATCATTGAGTAATTATTGGAGTAATTTTGTCGGACTGCCCGGACTGTAACCTTGCCCCGTATTTAAGCTATTGGTAAATTAGGCCGTGCTCTCACTTATTATAGTCCATGCTATATAACTAGAAATTGCAAATTGCAAGTGAAGTGCTGCGAAGTACAACTGCATATAAATGTTGTTCGAACAAAATTATTTATGCGAGTCAAGTGAAAATAATGAATAATAAAAATATAACCCATTGTCTATATTAGAACACTTCTCATTGGGTAACAAAGTCGTAATTTTTAATTTTTGTCAAAAAGTGTCTATAGTCGTGAATTATGGTTTAGGTTTTTTTTAATAAAGTTTCAAAAATTTCTATGTATGTGGAAAATGTAGTTGATTACCAAAGGTTACAATTTTTATTTTGAAGACTGCATGGTCTGGGAAGTGTACATTTTTTTATGGGGCAAGTTTCCAAGGGCGGGTTTTCTAGGAGCGAGTTGACTGCCAAAGAGTGTTGCCAAAGTGCGAGCCAGCGTGTTATTTGATCACAAGTGCGAGACATCGCAAATGTGAGCCAGCGAGCCATGACGTCACGACAATAGATAGAGACGTTAACGAGTTGTGCGAGGTATCGGCTGAGATTTGTGGAGTACAATTCAAAAAATAACTATAGGTCTAATAATGAATTATTGTGATGTTAAATAGACAATGTTAGCTAAGGCTAGGGCTATACCATGGTAGTTGCGGAAACAGAAAATTGCCTGACTTTCAAAGGTGAATAAAATGTTTTGTTTAGATTTTAAGTTCAGGAGCCTACTGTACTGTAGGTTCTGATTATGAATCATACTCCATATAGACACACTGCACTTACGACCATGATGGAGGTTATAACTAATAAAAATAATGTGTATGTAATAGGCCTAGAATGGATATCACTGTAACACTGTAATGTACTGTCTGCACAACATTTAATTTGAAGCTGTTTTGAAAACTAAAAAAAAAGAAACAGGATTGGAACTGATAATTCACTTGATAAAATAAAAAACTTCTAGTCTATTATCTTAGCTACAGTATATTATGTATATCGTACTCTTATTTTAATAACCTTGATTTTGAAGGGAATAACAGATTTAAATTTGAGTAAGAATGTTTTATGTATATACTAATTCATTCTTTGCCTAAAGATAGAGACAACAAAATCACCTTGAGGCCTGTTTATACTTCACTGATAACGATAACGATAAAAAAAAAAAGCCAAAAAGCAATGGTTCATATAGAAAATAAAAGAAATTACAGAAGTTTTTACACTAGAACGATTCGATAACGATTTATTAGTTATGCAATAACAACATATTTTCACAAATCAAATCAGATGACGTCATAATCATGGAAAACATTAAAATTGTAGTACTAGCAACGATTTTATCGTTTTCCATGATTATGACGTCATCTGATTTGATTGGTTAAGATATTTTGTTATCGTATACACGATAAATCGTTATTGAATCGTCCTGGTGTAAAAAATTCTCTTATTTCTTTTATTTTCTATATGAACAATCGCTTTTTAGTCTTTTTTATCGTTATCGTTGAAGTATAAATAGGCACAAAAATAGCATTTTGCATCTTTAAATGACAGAATTTTCCCCTGCCCCTGATTTTTTTTTTATTTTGACCAGTATAGTGTGAGTTTTCAATCACTTTTTTTTCGAAATGCCAAGGACTATGAAATGCATTTTCAAACTGCAAAGGACCGTGAAATACATATTTCTTTCAGCTCTGTTTTAAAAGAATTTTTTTTTGTATCTTTCAGCAATTGTGGAACTCCAAAAACAGTTAATGTCAACAAGCCATTGTGATTCAATATTTCGAACTTGATTTGTTCAATTGCAGAATTCATACTATCTTAAATTTTAGTAAGATTCTTCACTTACCTTGTCATCGCAGAAGAAAATGCATGGTTAAGGAGAGATGCTGCTTCAATACACAAAGAATGTTGGTTTATATGGTACTATATTATAAACTCTAGTGATGCTTTAATATAATAGCCTTATAATTATCGACAAAAATGCTGATATAAACAAGACTGTAAGCGTAACAGTAAAGGCTTAAGCTAAATGATATGTGAAGGGGTATGCAAGTCCCTACCCCATGAAGTACAGCTGATGTTTTTAATTAAAAAAATGATGGTTTGTATATCTTAAACTCAGTGTATTTTGTAGGTCTACAGGAGTCAATATAAGCCATTGTTATTTTACAAGAAGGATCTGGGACCAATTGAAGACCAGATAGAACTGGGACCAGCAGCTGAAGACAAGTTCGATCTGGGACCAGCTAAAGACCATTTGAAACTTGGACCAGATGAATAGTTGTGAAAAACACAATACAGTACCCAACAAATTTTATATTCCCCCCCCCCCCTTGCATTTCAATTCCTATTCAGCCCTGAAAAAACCAGACATAGCCCAGCATGGGCCTGTAAATTATATTGGACAAAACCCACATTGGTCCCAAATAAAACCATAATGCAAACCTAAGGGGCCCAAATATATCATTTAACGAGCCCATGAACTTTATGGGACCCTTATGGATTTTGGGTGCACAGGCAGCTCATTCCCGTATGGGCCAATTTATAGTGGCCCCTTACATTTCAATCCTCAAAAACCCAGATATATCCCATAAAGACCCCATGAATTAATTTGGTAAAACCCATATGGGTCCCAAATGAAACCATAATGCAAACCTAAGGGGCCCAAATATATTCTTTGAAGGGCCCATAAATTAATTTGGGCCAACTTTATGGGACCCATATGGATTTATGGTGCACAGGAAGCTCTTTCCCATATGGGCCAATTTATAGGGTCCCCTTACATTTCAACCCCGATTCAACCCCTCAAAAACCCTGATAGAGCCCACAATGGCCCCATGAATTAACTTGGACAAACCCATATGGGTCCCAAATGAAACCACAATTCAAACTTTATGGGACCTAAATATATCCTTTAAAGGGCCCACGTTGCATTTGGGCCAAACTTTATGGAACCCTTAAAGATTTAGGGTGCACAGGCAGCTTGATCCCATATAGGCCAAACTGTAGGGGACCCACATTTTGGCCCATGCATTTCCCATATGGGACCCATGTTTGCTTGCTACCTTGGGTAGGCCTATATTTTTTTTTTGGTACGACTGCCCGACGAGCTCGACCTAGGGCCGCTTAACTTGTCCGATGGGGGTGGGGGCTTAAGCCCCATTGTCCCCCGACCTAGACATACTGCAGCGGGTTGCTGGAAGCACTAGTCTAGGACTATACCTTGGCTAGGCCTCAGACTACTGAAGATGCCTCCTGGTCCGAACTAGCCAAGGCTTAGAGGGCCTAGACCCACACGATCGTCCATACTTTGGGCCCAATCGTCTGTAAAGGAATCAATCTCATGGGCCGCCGATCATCCTTCACCCGGCCGCAGCAGCAGCAGCAGTACAAACTAATCTCCACGGGAATCTTCAGCCCACTCGCTAACGTCACATTGGTCCCACGGACGTGTATGTGTGATGTTTGTAAGTAGACGGTATAATTATGCATGGCGTCACATACGAAGCCACGCCCCCTCGGCTAAGCCCGTTGTATTTAGCAACTACACAAAATTGTAGGCCTACAAATAAGCCAGGGGTGGCGTGCTCCAGAAATTTGCCGTCAGAACCCCCGACATGTGGGGCGCCGAACCAACAAGGGGCCAGCTAGGGCCTGGGTCAGGGTATCAGAAAAAACAAAAATCCCTGGCACGGTTCACAGAGAGTTTTTATGTCTTATAGTGTGGCCCAAATTGTGCTTTAGATTGGCAACCAAAATAATTTAATTTTGGATTGGCAAATTATTATTTTGGGTCTGACGACCTCGTCGTGGTGTCGAAAAACAGTGGTAATACTTTGAAGAAAGAAATTAGGACGATTGATCAGTTAATAAAAAAAAATACTGATAATTAAGTCTGCATGCTGTTAAGTATTTATTATGCACGAAGCGGTTATTCACATTAGATGTAGAAAGTCGCCCACTTCATGCCGAGAGGTTAGTTATATCATACCTACAAGTGGAAGGTGCATTTTCAAATAAATGGTTATGATATATTCAGAAATGACAGAAATAGAGAAGGTGGGGGCGTGGCTCTGTATACCAACATGAATATAAATTTTACGTATGGTCAAAGAACTTGAAATTATTGTACTTTAAATTAGTAAATATAAACAAAATCCCACCATTTTCATAACATGGTATAGACCTCCAAATTCTACCATTTCTATTTTTGATTATATTGAAGACATTTTGGTAAAAATTGAATGTGTTTATCAGAATATATATATTTAATTGGAGATCTAAATTAATAAAGGTAATAAATGATGCAACCCGTGTTACTTAACATACCCAAACACTTATTGACCACATTTACTCTACATATCCAGATAAGGTGACCAAATCGGGTGTTCTTCACATAGGTTATAGCGATCACTCTCTTGTATATGCAATTATTGGGAAAAACAAAATGAAGAAAACAAATAGGGATCATAAATATAGACACAGTCGTTGTTACAGACACTTCAATGAAGAATTATTTAAAATGGATTTAAGCTTTATAAATTGGCACGAATTGACACTTATTTTAATTAGAAAACGTCGTAAGTGCATTTGAGAATAAATTCTTAGAAGTGGCAAGTAAACATGCCCCTATTAAAAGAAAACGTGTGCGTAAAGAAAACGCATCCTGGCTCACTAAGATATAATAAAATATATAAGAGATCGAGAGAGAGAGACGTTTTAAAAACAAAGGCTTCCAAACAACGATCTAGTAAATTATCGCATGATTATCGTAAAATAAAAAATGAAATCAATAAACAGTTAAAAGAAATAAATCTAATATTTTAAAAAAAGAACTTCAGTCAAAAATATCAAAAACAATTTGGAAAAACATTAGAAAAATTGTACCCGGTGGAAAAAAAGAAACTCAAATTAATACTTTGAAAAATGAAAGTGAGATTCTTACTAATAAAAGATATTGTCAATGTAATAAACACATACTTTGCAACTATAGGGCCAAAATTAGCTAAAGGTATACCCGTAACTAACACTTCACACGTTAATAAACCTGACGACACATTAAATATTGAGGCTTTTCATTTTAATTTCATAAACGAAGATTATATTCGAAAATTAATTTATTCATTATCTGAAAGCAAAGCAGTAAGTTTGGATGAGATTCCTGTTAAGCTTCTTAAAGTAGCTATTGACTATATTGTAAATATGCCACTTTCAATTGGAATCTTTCCACAATCAAGGAAAAGAGCAAGAATTTACCCTTTATTGAAGGTGGTGATCGCGAAGACGCGTCAAACTACAGACCAACATCAATTTTTCCAATTTTATCAAAAATTATAGAATTGATTTGATTAAATACATGTATATCCATACCTAAATTTTCACTCATTATTTTTATGAAAATCAGTCTGGATTCTGGCCTAAATTCTCAACATCCAGTGCTCTTATCAATATCACTGAAGATTGGATTGATGCAATTGAAAATGGCATGTATGTTGGATTGGTAATGATTGATCTTAAAAAGGCGCTTGACACTGTAAATATGGATATTTTAATTAATAAGCTACAGCTGTTTTGAATTTCATACTAATGTAATTAACTGGTTTGAGAGTTATTTAAGTAAGCGAAATCATAAAACATCTATAAACGGCATTTCGTCTGACATGACTTTACTTTGCATCCAAATGTATACACATAATCTTACCACAAAAGTAAATGCCGACCTCGTTAAAATCGATGATTGGCTTGGCCAAAATAAACTAAGCCTAGATATTACCAAAACAGAATGTATGATCATTGGATCGACTCAAAAACTCAATCAAATTTCAAATAATGTATGCTTCGATATAAAGGGTAAACAAATCCAAAGTGTTGTTTCTTGCAAACCTTTAGGTCTTATGGTTGATGCTAATCTTTCATGGGACGAACATGTCCTTAGAGTAAAAAACAAGGTTCAAACAGGTTTATATTATCTCCGAAAAGCCAATGATGTAATTCCACGTGATATCCAATGCATATTATATAAGTCAATCATTGCACCTCACTTCCACTATTGTAATATTATATGGGGCCAATGCAATGCATCTCTCAGGCAAAAACTCCAAGTGTTGCAAAACAGAGCAGCAAAAATAATTACAGGTGCAACTAAGTATGAATCAAGTTCACAAGCACTCAAAACACTTGGTTGGAAAAATCTTCATGCAAAATTAAAATTTAATGAATCCGTTACTATATACAAAATGTTAAACAATCAAACGCCATCTTTAATCTGTCAAGACGTTTTCTTAAAAAAGAATACAAATACAATATGAGGTCATTGATATTGGTGTTCCAAGAACTAAATATAAACAAAAAAAAGTTTTAGCTATAGAGGTGCTGCGTTGTGGAACTCTTTCGATGAAAAACTGAAAAATTCAAAATGTCTCCGCGAGTATAAAAGAAAATTGAATGATTCCTAATTTTAAAACTTGTATGAACTGATGGTTGTGTTTGCATACTTCCTTGTTTGTTTAAAATGTGTTATCGTTCTGAAATTCTATGCGAGTTTTCTTTTTGGAATCTTATATCTTATTGTTTTTTATGCTTTTTGTGAGAATTCTCATGTCTTTTGATGTTTTACCTAAAATTGAATAGGTTTTTATCTGTAATTGTTCGCTGTTATTATTATTATTATTATTATTATTATTATTATTATTATTATTATTATTATTATTATTATTATTATTATTATTATTGATAATATTTATTATGATGAATTTATTGTTCATATTTTAACTTTTATATAATTATTATTGTTGTTAAAATGAACCAGGGACTCGAGGAAGAACAACTGTTTACAATTTCTTTTTTGATATTGTATTTTCTATGTTGAATTTGGGTTTTTGCCGTGTATAAATAAAGAGATTATTATTATTATTATAAAAATACAGTTATTCTTGTTTCTGATTGCTGGTATAACTTATTATATATACTGTAGTACATACATTTTTGCATAATTACAGCATTAACCCACGAATTTAGAGGTTTCAAACATATGAAACATTTCGCACATAAAGTAGTGTGAAGTCCTCTATTTCAAAATAGTTAACAGTTTGTGATAATGTTTTATTTCAGTTGACCTAAGGTTAGGTAAAGGTAAGGTAAAGGGTCGAAACTTGAAACTTGAATTTTATTGAGAAAGCCTCTTCAAATAAATAAATCGTTTTTCACAACACCAAAATAACCGACAGTTGTATTTAATGAATTTTATTGAAAAAGCCTTTTCAAATAAACAAATCGTTTTTTACAACACCAAAATAACCGACAGTCGAGTGGAACTCTTTCGATGAAAAACTGAAAAATTCAAAATGTCTCCGCGAGTTTAAAAAAAATTGAATGATTCCTAATTTTAAAACTTGTTTGAAATGTGTTATCGTTCTGATATTTTGTGTGAGTTGTCTTTTTGAATCTTATATCTTACTGTTTTTTATGCTGTTTTTGAGAATTCTCGTGTCTTTTTATGTTTTACCTTAAATTGAATAGGTTTTTATCTCTAATTTTTGCTGTTATTGTTGTTATTATTATTATTATTATTATTATTATTGTTGTTGATAATATTTATTGTGATGAATTTATTGTTCATATTTTAACTTTTATATAATAATTGTTGTTGTTAATTAATGAACCACGGACACAAGGAAGTTTTTTGATATTGTATTTTCTATGTTGAATTTGTGTTTTTGCCGTGTATAAATAAAGAGATTATTATTATTATAAAAATACAGTTATTCTGGTTTCTGATTTCTGATATAACTTATTATATATACTGTACATATATTTTTGTATAATTACAGCATTACCCCAAGAATTTAGAGGTTTCAAACATAAATGAAACACTTTACACATAAAGTAGTGTGAAGTCCTATATTTCTATTTCAAAATAGTTTGTAATAACTGTTATTTCAATTGACCTAAGGTTAGGTAAAGGTAAGGTAAAGGGTCGAAACCTGAAGCTCTGAGTTACAATCTAAATTAAATTGTAACAATATTTACCTCTGGCAAGGAGGTTATGTTTTCGCCACTATTTATTAATTGTTTGTCTGTTTGTTTTTTGTCTATTTTTCCTGTTTGTCCGCAGTCTACAGGGCACAGTTTTCATCAGAAACTTCTCAAATTGGTCATAATAATCTATGACCAAAGAGCTCGTGGTGATTACATTTTATAGGGCTATGGTCAAAGGCTCTGGTCACAATCGACAAAAAACTACTTTTTTATATATAACAGCCTACAGCTAAAAATTTTTATCAGAAGTTTGTAAACTTTGTAAAAATGTTCCATGACCAACAATCTAAAGGTTAAATTTTGAGGGGTGAAGATCACAGGTCAAGGTCACAATCATCGAGAAACTACTTGTTTATATATAACAGCCTACAGCTGACATTTATTATCAGAATCTGTAAATCTTCATCACAAAGTTCATTGACCAACAATCTAAAGATGATTACATTTTAATGTGTCAGGGCCAAAGGTCAAGGATACAATCCACGAAAATTACGTTTTTATATATAGCAGCCTTTAGCCAATAATTTGTATCCGAAACTCGTCAAAATTAGTCACAATTATAAATGACAAAATATTTGGAGGTCATTCAATTTTGAAAGGTCAAGGTTACTTGTGAAGGTTACAATCTGCGAAAAACTACCTTTTTATATATAACAGCCTACAGTCGACAATTTGTATTATAAATTCGCAAAACGTTGTCACAATGTTGCATGACCAGAATTGTAAATTTTGAAGGGTAAGGGTCAAAGATCAAGGTCGCAATCGACGAAAATCTACTTCATTTATATAACAGTCTACTGTGCACAATGTTCATCAGAAACTTGTCAAAGTCGGCCACAATATTCCAATTCAAATGTTCAGGATGTGACTACATTTTGAAAAGTCAGGGTTAAAGGTCAAGGGCACAGTGAACGAAAAATATTTTTTAACGTGTGTTTATATACAACTACAAGATCGAACTCGAGCGGATATTCGACCCTAGTCGTTTGCCTAGATCGGGCCGACTCAAGCAGATCGACCATAATGCCACATTTTAGCTGACAGACTAGAAGCAATCTGGACGGCGTGGAAGCCCGATTAACTGGCTTGTCACCTGGGGCCTATGATAATAAAACTCGTTTTGCGGATGGAGTGAAGAAGATGCAGATTTTACATATTTTTTTGCCGTATATCTCACAATCTACTGTTCAAATTTTATACAAACAAGAAATAATATTGAATTATAATACAATATTAAATAAAAGTATCCATAAATGCACAGATAATAAAAAAGTTAATAATAATAATAATAATAATAATAATAATTAATAATAATAATAATACGATTGGACCAAACTCAATCAAATGTGGTCATTAAGAACCAGCGACACCTTCTACACCCCAGTCTGGGATCAGGGGTGTAAGAGGCATAGGAGTCATCTGGGTCAAATTTCCAAAATAGACCAATTGAGCTCGAATTCTCCATGAATGATCCTTAGGACCTTCTAAACATGAAAAAAAATACTCTTTGCCTATAGGTCAAAAGTTACAAGGGTCATTATTGTGAAAATTATCAAATATTGCTAGTGACCAACGATTGGACCAATTGCATTAGACAGACTCCTACCAAACATGGGGTGTTCACAGCTTGAGGTCAAAGGTCACAGTGGTCATCTTCGGGTCAAATCCTGAAATATGACTGGGTTCATGTTCTATTGAACATAGTATCTCTAGTTTATTTTATTTTTATTATCTTGTAATTAATTTCCGTACTAAACTTAACATCGTATTAGCAGTCAAGCCACTTAGGTATCAGAACTGCACTGGGACAGTATGAGAGGTATATTTATACTGAGGAGATTTATGATGTAGGCGGAGGTATGCACTGTCAGAGTGCTCTCTAATTTGCAATGTAAATATAATACACTTATGATTAAATAAAAATATATTTAATTAATACAACAACAGTTGTATATTGTTCCTGATTCCAGTGCCATGTCAGACACAGCAGAAATTATAGGGTAATAACTTAGAAATCAGGTATAGATTTGAATCTTATGAAAGTACACACAAAAAAAGATAAATCAAATATATAGTCAAAAATATTTCAAAATAGTTAACATTCTGTAATAAAAAAAAAAACTGTTCCATAACTGTATAGACGAAATTTGGCATGTTCTCAAGTCTAGCATTTACATTAGTCCTTCTGAATTTCAGCTATAAAATACCATAAGCTTTCGAAAGCAATGCTGTTATATAATTTCGATGACTGTTTACTTCTAAGCTACTCTTTATTTGAGAGCAGCGTATACCCCATTCAGACTGGCTTCGCATTGCGATCGGTTGTATCAATATTGCGACACCGATTCGTAAAATCGTGTCTGAAAGCTCACCAATAATAGTCGATAAGTAATCGATTTCGCAATTGTTACCCGTTGCGATTGGGTGCTACAATCTTTATTACACCCGATTACCACAGAATCCGATCGCAACGGATTCCACAGGCACCGATTGGCCGAGGACGACCTATATCGTTGCTACTGATGTAATAAAAGGTGCCTGAATGCTGTCGAAGTTTGCGAATGGTTGCGAACAATTTGGATTAAAACTGTTTACCACCGATTAAATCGTCTCCTATCGCAATGCAAGGTCTAGTCTAAATAGGATAGTAAACAGTTGTAATCCAAAAGGATCCAAACCATTCGCAAACTTCGATAGGATTCAGACACCTTTTTACCTTGATACTTTACACCACTAGCAACGATATAGGTCGGCCTGTTTTGTTTGACCTCAGCCAATCAGTGCTTGTGGAATCCGTTGCGATCGGGTTCCGTGGTAACTCTATTTAGTTTAGTTTAGTCGGCTAAACCGGTGGTAGCCACTGTGTGTGCGCTAAACCGTGGAGATCTCTATGTCCCCGGTTCTATTCAAATCGTTGCTCTCCTTGTGTTTCAGCTAGAGGGCTGAAATGCAATTAATTGCATTTCAGCTAATTGCATTTCAGCCCTCTAGCTGATACACTGAACACTGAAACAAAATTGTGACGATAGCGCACCGTCGTTCGGATGAGACGTTTAAGCCGTTGGTCCCGTGTGCACTATGGTTTTCTGCACGTTTAAAGAACGCATTCAGAAAAAAAAAGTGGAGGATTAAGCGCCCGGGCGCTTATTCGCGTGAGTACGGTAATCCATTGAAAATGAAAGGCAGTTTAATCATAAACTGTGAAAGTCTCATTAGTCAATAGGTACACGAACGTTATCGTCATCATTACCATATGGACAACGGCGTCTACAAGTCTAGGTAACGATGACAGTTTAGTCATCCCATGGTAAATCGCGAAAAAAGAAATCCACTCCGCCCCCGTAAATACGACTGTCGGCCTACACTTTATGTAATTAACATCTGATCTAATATATTACGTACCAGGCCTATGTGGTTGGGCTAGGATAACAAGTGCAGAGTACGAAAAGCTAAAAAAAAATCATATGTAAAGGAAGTAAATCCTCCTAGAGCAATGCTGAGAAGCACCGTCTCAATACACAAAAATCCATGTGGGACATTGCTAGTATCATGTATCTATACGTCAACGTCCTCGTCATCAACCACACCACAGTGCGGCAACACGAAATGTGCTGTACATAAAATACACTCATCGCTACTGACTGATTTGAATGTGTGGTTTAAAATACACATAAAAGCAACTTGTAGCATACATTTCCTGTAATATCTGATCTATTACACACACGTACTACCCAGCCAGCCTATAGTTCGTCTTCCTCTAGGCCAGCCCGCATTACAGTACATTGTTTTTCTCTCAGATGACACCACAAAATGGCTGTACATTCTTCGCTACCAACTAGACTCGTGCAGACGCATTTATTAGCCGCAAAGCTTACCATTCCAGGCCGCGATTTTTTTTCCGAACGAAAAATTTACATGAAACTCCACTCGGGCCGTGTCGACTGAATTGACCCGAAAATCTCATATTGCAGAATTCAGGTCAAAGGGTCATCAACAACTTCTGATCCGAGAGAACTAAACGTCGCTGTCTAATTTAAAAAAATACATTGATGTTACCATTCTAATACTAATGGTTTGTTTAATATAATATTTGATTGAGCTGCACGAGTAATGAAAAGTGTTATTTTAACTTGAGTTACATACTGTGACAATTTTTATTTTTTAGTTAGGTCTGGCAGGGAGTTGTTATAGTAACAACTCCCCTGAGTCTGGGTTTTACTACAAAAAAATATAGGTCTGCGCTTTCTGGAGAAAGCACAGAGAGTAAAGAAAAGCCCCGGCCGTTACGTAAGATAATGCAGAAATGATTATTTATTATTATTATTATTAAATTATTATGTTACTAAAACCAACCTGTAGGTCTACCTTAAGGGGAACTTAGACAGGCCCGTAGCCGGGGGGGGGGGGCGAACCCCTCCTTTTCTAGTGAACCCCCCTGTTTTTTCAAGCGAACCCCCTAACTTTTGAATGAGTCCCACTCGGAAGGAATTTCTGTTTTTAACTTAACTAGCATTAAATCAAAATTTAGCACCTAATTCATTATTTGGTCACCCGTTTTTAAATTGTAGCCTGCCATACAAGCTTACATTCATAGAATATCTCAGCTTCAGAAGTTCGGAGATTTAAATTGAACGCAACTCCAGCAAACCATAACTTTACGATGGCACAAATGGCAAACATCGATAAAAATCCGGCTGCCGTCTCAACTTTCACTGGCCTTTGGCTGAATGTTTGTAAGAAATGTACCAACCGTTAACGAAACCAGTCGCCGTCTACCTAGAGTAAATGGTGCCACCAAACGAAGCTACAGTTTTGCTACTTAATCCACCAAATGCAGATAATGTTTTGCGACTTAATCACCTGATTGTGGATTGTGTGGTTAGTAAATTCCATAGCCATAATGTCCATAGCGCACACTAAACTATGTGCTGTTGGAGCATTTTGGGGAAATTGACTCTCCTTTTTTTCCATCCCACTGACAAAATATTATTAATAAATCAACATGGTCCATCTCAGTCATCATAGCCAGTCACAAAATTAGGCTAGGAAGTTTGTTTTCAACAGCAGACACACACTACAGAACGGAGTGCGTCAAAACGAGCGTTTGTTAATTTTTAGTGATAAAGAATCATGAAACGTCCTAGAATAGGCCTAACTGACTTTTTTTCGTCCGCTGTTGCAAAGAAGAAGGGTTATTGATTTTAAAATCAATTTGCCTAGCCTAGATGCTGACTATCTAGGTTCTGCTCGTTCATGGGACCGGGGCAGGCAGGCCAGCTTTACCGTCGAAAGTCCTGGAATTCGACGATGACGTCAGTGCACGTTTACAAACGCCATTAATTAGAATGAAAATAGACGCGCTGAATTTCGGGTTTTTTTTTTTTGTTTTCATGAAAGATTAATATTGTAGAAATTGTATTTCTAAAGATGCATATAATTCATATTTCATTTGGCAGACAATAAATATTCAGGAAGATATAATAAAAACGATTATTAATTCTAAAATGTGCATCAAATCTCAGCTATTATTAATCAGTACGGTATGTAGCCTATTATGTTTAAAGTCTTAAAATAATAATTTCTAATTAGGCCTAGTATATAACAAATAATTGTATTAAAGTTTAGGTTCTTATGATGTCAGATAACGTATTGAATATGATGCTATATTTTGGGCTCTGACTTAATTTAACGATGGCCCTGTCAGTAGTAGGCCTAATGACAATATTTGTGCTTTTTTTAGCTATGTAATAAAATAGTACTATTATTTTCAGTGTACAAAATGAGAGTCAATAAGATGTAGTAGAATAAGAATAGGAAGAGGAAGAGGAGGAAGAAGAAGAACTAGCTTTTTTTTATAATAATACTGTGTTGAGTATATTGATATTGATTGTGCGATGAGGGTTTTTTTTTTTATATGTTTCGGTGTTATTTAAACATGCCAATTCTCAGAAAATATTTTCTAATTTTATTATATTACCACCTTTTTATTACATAGATCTTTTTAAAAACATAACTGCTTTAAAACATCATTTATAGACCCATTAAACACAAAAACTGCTCTGGCTTCGGGGGCTTCGCCCCCGACCCCACCGTGGCCCTTAGGCAGACCCCTGAACCCCACGCCCAGAGAACCCCCTTGAAATGACCTGGCTACGGGCCTGTTAGACAATGGAGGAATTAGAGAGCAATTAAAAAATCGACGTTAAGGGGAAATAACACAAAAGATATCCCCCTGGGATAATAGTATGGTTCTTTCATTACATGGCTTAGGTCAAGGTAATTAATGCTGAAATTATTATTATTATTATTATTATTATTATTATTATTATTATTATTATTATTATTATTATTATTATTATTATTATTATTTAACATTAATTACCGGTACATTACAAGGATTGACCAAGTTCAATTAACGCCGCCGAATGGTATATTTTATTTATTTAATAATTATTCTCTTATGCACTCTATTTTTTATTTTATGCTTTAATTTTTTCCAATTTTTTTTTTTCAAAATTTCAATCAACGTCTGTATGTGAAGCGTGACTGTTGGTGTCAGCCTGGACCCAGGGACCTAGGCCTATAGTTTAAGGAAGGGCCTAGGTAACACTATAGCTTATCCTCCTTCTCTCTAGCCTTTGGTATTACTGTACCTATCTACACTTTATAAAAGGGGGTACTAGCTGTTGTTGTAGATATTATACTAACATTTAATAACATCCAAGAAGGTCGACAGTTACACGTAGTCTACATCCCATAAATCCGTAAGATAGCATAGGCCTACCGTTGGAACATAGAAAGAGCAATAATAGTAAAACTCGAGTGTCACGACATTGCGAAGTGTATGCTCTTGTTCCTCGTATCGAACTCAGTCGAGTCAATCCGTGAGATAGAAAAACAAATGACTTCAAAATTTGCTCAAAATCATCATATAAGCCCTCCTTCTCAGAGAGTGGGCAATAAATCATAAAAACTTTCCCCAAATTGTAAAGTATTATCAGGGAACTGTGAAATAAATAATTAATTAATCGAGTGAAGTTAATTAATTAATTAATTTCACTGTTCCCTGGTATTATAAACTAAAAAAACAATTATTTCAAATAGTTTGAAGAGGAGTGGGAGAGAGTAGCCATCACACTCAAAAATAGCAATGGGGTGCCAGAGGGAATAACAGTGATTGAGAACAGGGAGTCTCTAATCAGGTGTACGGTAAGCATGGCCCCGGAAAAAATGGCCCAGGAAAAAATGGCCCCAGAAAAAATTTCCGTTTTCCATACATGAACTTGTGATTCAAACACAAAATTGATCTACATGATTTAACTACTGTTTATAACATGTGAAGTTAAAGTGTATTTTGTGGTTATTTATAAGTTGCATATTTTGGTAGTTGAAATACTGTATGTATGCCATTCCTCTACTTTGTTAGAGGAATAATGTTTTTCAAACTTTTATTTCTACTATCAAAAAATGGCCATTTTCCGATAATCTCTCAGTACATTATTTGCATCTGCTGTGTAACTGTATTTGTTACTGATTCAATTCTTGCTTATTACAGTATTTAAATATTTGAAGATTTAAAAAAAAATATCATTTCTATTACTGAATTTTTTCATTGGGGCCATTTGTTGATCATGACGCACACAGTGACACGGCAGACATGGCCACCGACACGATGTGTAACGGTCATAAGTATATTTCTACGCGTGTGATATAATTGACTAGTGGATTGTATTGCGGAGATAATTGTAAATAATTGATTATTGTAGGATACAAAATAATAACAACATATAAATATTGAGAAAGACATATTTGCTCATATCTGTGACAAAACACTGAAAGAGGCATTAATATCTGGAGCTACTTTGTTTACGCGTATATCCTTCTGAAAAGACATTGTGAAAAAGTGCCTTCCGGGACTATGTAATTTAAATCAGTTTTTTTATTAAATATAAATAAATGACGCGATTTTTAAAAACACCACACCAGTGCCAATCTGAATATTTGAGTGAAAATTTGGTTTAAATCGGCTCAATAACAAAAGAGAAAATCCCGGACACACAAACCCCAATTTGCCTTTTATATAATATGTATACTTGTAGGCCTATTTTCTCATTTTGAAAGTCTGTGTGATAACAAAACTATCAAACACAATACAGAAATGACTCGGTAGTAGACCGATTGTTTTAAAAGTCAACATCTAAGTTCCTTATTTGTTAATTGAAACTATCACAAATGATCACATTTGTTAATTATAAATTCTGTTCTCGTTCTCAAATCATTCATTATTGAAACAATGTTGGTTTACACAAGAATACACAAAGCCCAGCTCACGACTTGACAGCAGTCATGTACACTGCAGAGAAACTAACACCGACACTACACAATTCACAATTGAACACAACACAGGGGAAACGAGTTAACAGTTTTAAATTTTAAAATTGTAACAATTTAAATATAGGCCTATGTTCTGGGTCAATTTTCCAAAATGTTGACTTCCAAAAGCAAATTATGTTTTTATGGCATTTATTTTTTGGGGGGTTTTGATGGGTGTTAAACTAAAATCTGTTGAATGCCAAGCTCAAAAATGACCGGAAAGTCTCAAACTCCAACAATATGGCCGCCAAAATGGCCATCAAATTTTGATATTTGCCATATCTTCCACAATATATATA
>NW_022754373.1:4573-9328 GCF_011630105.1 Anneissia japonica | reverse complement strand
TTGATTACAAAAATGCGATTCCGATACTATCAGTCATTTTTTTTTTACTTATGCACATCATCGCATATTCATAGGTTGTTACGTGTTCCAAGAGGTCATCGAAATTGGTCCTATACTATTACTATACTTTTTAAACAGATGCTGATCCCAATAATATCTCTATCTGAAAATGAAACACTAGATGGAGCTAAACCAGTTAGCTCTAATAATCGATTTTCTGGACAAATTTATCATTGAGCGAGCCGCATTGTACTGCACGTTTATGATATTGTAAGCAACTTTTACACATTATACGTGAGTTAATATACACCATTATCATTAAAGGTGAATTATTATAGGCTTGTTATAGCAAATTACAATTATCTGATTAAATCATATCATACAGTTCTATTATAAATCTTTAATTCAACAAAGCATTACGTACGGCTTAGAAGTGTGGGATAGTACATATAAAACATATTTACAACATATTCTTGTTAGCCAAATAATGTGTGTGCGATGTATTACTTTTTCCGATTTTAAAGCTGCGTCTTAACCGCTATTTAAGCAGTTAAATATTTTAGAAGTTCATAAATTTTATGAACTTTGTGTTTTTAATTCTGTGTATGATTTATGTAATGGAAATTTACCGCATCAGCTTTATCAATATTTTAACTCATTCAAGAAATACCAGGCTTATAAAAGAAACGAAAGTTGCTATACCAAAGGCCCGTATTGCGGCTGGTCAGTTTAGAATTTCGTTTACCGGATCAAAGTCGTGGAATAATTTACCATCAGATATATAACAGTTGTCATCAAAAACGAATTTTAACAAATGTATAACACATCTTTACTATCACAATGTTGTGATTAGAGCTAGCCCACTCTTTTTTCCGTTTGTATGCAATAATGTCATTAGTATTACGCTATTATTTAATATTATTATTATTATTATTATTATTATCATTTATTAACATCATTATCATTATATTATATTGCCACTACTTTTATACTGTCCATCAATTGCTTATCATTATTATATGTATAACAGAAATTCGTTCGTACTGTACGAATGTTGGGATAATTGGATGAAACCTTGTAAAATAAACATGAATGAAAGAATAACAAATGAATAACAAAAGAGAGAAAACAGGAAAAGTCGCTTGTCCCACAAACGCATGTGTTTACGTACCTTTGTGCTATCGTTCCCCAAGAAGGCAAAGAGCTTAGCGGAAATATCAATTGCTTACAAAAAAAATTTATACAGTAATTTAATACAGTTTTTAATAATAATTTAATATTATACTATCGTACTTTAATAAACAATCAAATATAGTGCAACCCCTATTAAGAGGACACAGTGTCCTTTAATAGGGATTTTTGGCACCAAGTAGTCATACAACTTTGAAACATATTTTACAGCACAGAAATTTTACAGCACTCTCTCTGTTTTTGTACCAACATTTTTTTTTGTCGATTACTCTTTAATAATAAAAACAGGAAACAGCCACCCAACACAAAACGCAAAGCATAAAACTGGTTGATTTTCAAACAAAAGAGATTTAATATTTTCATGAATAAACATCCGAATTCTAATTTTACATTAAAACTTGATTTCTTAATATTTTATGATACCCCATTTTTTCAAATTTATACACAGAATTTGTCTTTAAAGCTATTTCTTTTTCTAAATAAAATTTATATTTAATCAGTATCTGAAAAATGGAAAATGCTTGGTGACTAATTTCCACATCTGCAATTAAAAATACTTTTTTTGCCAAAATTATTCAAAACATTAATAATATTATGTTCGGTTCATGCACCTCAATACCAAATATTATGTCTTTATAACTTAGATCAATATCTAAAAGGGTGGCTTCTCTCCAATACTTTGTAAAATCTTTTCAAAATTCTTTAACTTGAACGCACTCAAAAAATAATTGTTTTAAAGTTTCCGGGAAACCAATACAGAGGGAGCACTTTTCATTTTCAATCATTTTCATTTTAAATAACCTACAATTAGTCATTAGACAGTTCATATTTATTTTATATTGGAAAATTCTTATTTTAACTTCCTGACTAGCTATGAATGGCAAGAGATATCCTCCATTCATTCTCTGTTATATCAAATTCCTCATTAAATTTCGTTAGTGACGTAGGAGTTTCGCCTATCCTTTTTTACACAAATTTGGTAAATAATTTTTAAGATTATTTAACAAAATCTCTTCCCTATTACATTTTACAGTTATTCCGATAGGATTCCCGACATTTATGACAAACCCTGATTTTAACTTCTGTTTCCACCTGAGTGGAATAGATTCTATATGCTTCTCCAACATAAAACATATTTTTGGCACACCTCTCTTAACCCAACTCGTAAACGATATTGCATTCCCATCTTCATTGTATAAATCACTTACTAACTTCATAGCTGCTTCAAAAAAACCTTATAGAAAAAAAGATCTCTTATCAATTTGAATGTTCTGATTATGAAACTTTGAAACATTGTAATATATAATAATAATAATAATAATAATAATAATAATAATAATAATAATAATAATAATAATAATAATAATAATAGCCTTTATAACTGTAGTTTGATGGACAAAAGAATGATTTAGAATAGAATTATATTACTTAATCTGTAACAATAACTTTTAATGCAAATAAAATACAATTATATACGGATCATCATAAAATAATTTAAAAAAAAAACTTATTGCCTTATAATTCATGCATCCATGATGGATCAAACAGTAAACTACGTTTATATTATCAAAACAAGTATTGCAGGTTATCAAACTGGTATTGAAGCTTGATATGATATATTTAATTCGGGTGTAACCTATCCTACAGTACCTAAAAGTGGCAGTCAATAATATTACATGTATGTAAACAGCAACAACATGAATATGATAATGGAAACAGTAACAACTGAGAGAACATTTGAGAGAACATTTTTTTTATGCTGTTAAAGAATATTCAGTTAATGTTTACTTAAAATATACACATTTTAGTAAACGTGGATACATTTTAAAAATCATAAAAACATTCCTGAAATACAAATGATTTTTTAGAGGATTATAAACCAAGAGTAAAATTTATTTCCAGGGGAGAGGGGCCAACATAACACACTCAAAATAGCAATATATGAGTGCCAGGGGAATACCATGGATCCGGCGTTCCTAACAGGAAGCTCTAATCATTTATCGGAGAAAAAAAAAACGTCCTTCTGTTGGCTTAACAGTTCATTGCGATATACCATAGAGGTATAACTTAATTAGGAGTAGGAGGTATAAGGTTTTTTTTTTTAAGTGATCATTTATATGGGCTGGAAAAGTGATCAAGGGAGAAAGGCTTATTAATTCTATTTCACATAGAAATATCAAAATTCCAATAGTATAGAAGACATGTGGGGAGGGGATGATAAACTAATCATTTTTTCTTTTTTTTGGGGGGTGGGGGCTAATTAATGTTATGTCTACATGAACATACTGAAACCAAACAAGAAGTCAATCTCAACAGTCGGTATTACTCTCTAAAATATTTAAATTGTAAATGTTTTAATTTGTTTTATGCCTACATGTAAGCCCAAAAACATGCCGAACAGCGAACATATAAACACTTTCTTTAGTGGCATACCTTTACAACACCGTTCCAGAAGCTTAGTCCACATGTTTTTTTAATTGTCAAGCACTACAGTAGACACGCGAGCCATCGGGCCCAAAGGCCCAATTTATCACCTGAATTTCATCGTAAAATAATTAAACATGGTATTGGTCTCTCCGGAGCTATTGCAGTTGATCTTTTCTGATATTGTGTTCTATATTTCAATGTTTTTCCATGTAATGTCTTGAAATGTTTTGTATGCACGTACTATTATAAAATAAAAAAATGAAAGTCAATAAATCACGTCCATTGTTACATACATTTCAATTTTTTGTCAACCAATTAGGCTTAAAAGATACTAATAAATTCAAAAATAAACCCACAAAAAATGCAAATACCCTAAAAATGAAATTAATATAACTTTGAATTACAGAACCACAGTTATGAAATCTTCAAGGCAGAACGAAAAAATCAATGATTTTAGGACGCATAGGGCCTATGCCACACTTTCATGCACGTTTCTGTATACTGTAATTTAGGGTCGTTAAGAAAATTTTCCACGATCTAAAGAGGTTGTGCGACCCATCAAACAATTCCCGTGACGCAAACAATGAGTCGCGACCCATAGGTCACAGGACGGTATGTTAGGACACATTGTCCGTGGTATAATTGCATAATTAATCGTTGTTCAACAATATTCAACAGTTTGTACGCAATAGCATGGGTGCAGTAGCAAAATATCGGGAAAAAAGTAAAGTAAAATTCATTTTTGGTTTTTCTGAATCAGTATTATCATCCTAGTGTCTGAGAAACAAAACATTCCCATTCTTAGGGCTTGGGCAAATTTGTTTTATAGCACTTTGAAATTTTGGCATAAAATGCCTTATTTTGTAATTTAGATGGGGGTAGGGGAAATGAATGTATGTTTTTAGTCACTTTTAAGTATGTTATGGGCATCAAATGTAACGAACTTGGCTAAATAATTATACTCTCGTTAAAAAAATTATCGGAATGATGACGTCATCACAAAAATTCAAGATTGCGACCATTTTGGCGGTAAAAACTTTTTTTTTTAATGTGAAATTATTTTTATTGTTATCGAAGTACAGATGCAATCTCAAAACAATGGTATACAAACAGCAATAAAATTATATATATATATAT
>NW_022754373.1:2080-4500 GCF_011630105.1 Anneissia japonica | reverse complement strand
TGTGTATAAGAGACAGGTATATATATATATATACAGCAATAAAATAAAACATATATATAATTATAAAACACAATATAAACCCACTGGAAAAAGAAATAGGGAAATTTTGCTGAAAGACCCGATATTCCCTTTTAAAAGAAAATACTTTGTCATTATTTTAGTAACTGCTAGTTTTCCTATGAATAAACTTAGTGAACTAGTTATTTTTTACTGTCTTTATCAAATTTGACTGAAATGATCATAATGCTAAATTCCAAGATGGCGTCCATTCTGGCGAGAAAAATGTTATTGTTATTGTTGTTAGTACAAAATACAATCACACTAAAGCAATGTTTACATATATGTATTATTATTTTAATGCAGTATTATGTTTATTATTTACTATTATTGAAATCATTATTAATATTATTATATTATATATTACTGTATGATATTCTTGTTATTTTAAAATTATGTTATTATTAAAATGAATTATATTGTTAGTAATGTTATATAATATTATTTATATAATATTATTATTACCGCTATTGATATCAATTATCACGGTATTATCATCATCCATCATCATCCTATTGTCGTCATTGCGTCATTGTTGTTGTCGTCATCAATAATCATCATCATCATCATCATCATCATCATACTAATCGTTTCATTATCATCCATCATCATCTGTGATCGTCATCATCATCTGTGATCGTCATCATCATCTGTCATCGTAATCATCACATCCTCATCAATCATAAATTGTCTTTATCATCATCATTCTCATAATCTTCATCCTCCTCATTATTCTCCTCCTTCATCATTTTCCTCATTATCATCCACATCCATCATCCTCATAATATTCATCTTTATCCACCATCATGCTCATTGTCCATCATCCGTCTCATCCAGCATCATCAGCCCTTATCACCATCCTTATAAATCATCGTTATAATCATGCTCATCATCTTCATCCTACTCATCATCCACCTAATCCTTATCATCCTTAAGCCTATCCTCCTCATCATCACCAACCTCATCATCCCCATTATCATTGTCATTATCATTCTCATCATCCTTATCATCCTCATTACCATCATTATCATCTATCATCATCATCATCATCATCCTTGTCCTCACCATCATCAACCACACCATCATCATCATACTCATCAATCATCATTATCACCATCATTCGTATTCTCCTCATCACCATCCTTATCCTCATCATCCTCAACCTCATCCTCCACATTCATATCTTCATCATCATCATCATTACCGTCAACCTCATTTTGATGCTCATTATTGTCATCCTCATCATCATCATCATCACTGTTATTATCATCTATCTCATCAATCATTATCATCATTATCCCTATCCTTATCATCATCATCATCATCACTGTCATCATCATCATTGTTATCCTCACCATCTTCATCTTCATTCTGTTCTCATGAGGATGATGATGATAAGGACGAGAATGAAGATGAGGGTGAGGATAAGAGGGAAGATTATCATCATTCATCACCATCATCATTCTCATCAATCATCCATCATCATCATCATCATCATCATCATTCTCATCAATCATCTTCTATCATTATCATCATCATTATTAAAATCATCCTCATCAACAACAATTATCATCAATCGTAATCATTCTTGTCCTCATCATCGTACTCATCATCTTCATCATCATAATCCTCCTCCTTATTATCATCATCATCCTCAACATCATCTTCTTTCCCATCATCATCATCATCTACCTCATCATCTTCCTTCTGCTCATCAATCTCATCCAGCCCTTCATTCTTATCTTCGTCATCGTAATCATTATGATCATTCCATCATCTTCCTTATTATCATAATCATTGCCATTCTTATCCTCCTCACCATCATCATCATCATCATCATCATCATCATCATCATCATCATCACCACCACCATCGTCATTATCCTTGTTCTTATCAATCATTATCTTCATTATCATTCACCACATCATCTTCATCCACATCATGAGGATGAAAGCCTGGGTGCAGTAGGAAATTAGCGGGAAAAAGTAAAGGAAAATTTATTTTTGGTTTTTCTGAATCAGTATATCATATAGTGTCTCAGAAAAAAAATTCCCATTCTTAGAGCTTGGGCAATTTTTTTTTTATAGCACTATTTTGGGCTAATTAAGATGGGGGTTGGGGATATAAATGTATGTTTTTAGTCACTTTTACATATGCTATGTATATCAAATGTAACAAGAACTTGGCTAAATAGTTACTCCCACTCTCGTTAAAAAAATTAATCGGAATAATGACGTCATCACAAAATATTCCAAGATGGCTGCCATTTTGGCGGTAAAACTCTTTTAAAATGTAAATTTAACTTTATTGTTATTAGAGCAATTTCAAAACAATATATATCCATGCACACACACACACAAACA